>NC_081556.1:107660260-107960260 GCF_963082655.1 Stomoxys calcitrans | reverse complement strand
CGGCTAAAATGTAATGTCATAATGACGATTGGCATAAATATCTTCTCAGACTGCCAGACAGCCATTAAATCCCTGGAGTACGTATTGGGTTGCCAAAAAAGTAATTGCGGATTTTTTAAAAGAAAGTAAATGCATTTTTAATAAAACTTAGAATGAACTTTAATCAAATATACTTTTTTTACACATTTTTTCTAAAGCAAGCTAAAAGTAACAGCTGATAACTGACAGAAGAAAGAATGCAATTACAGAGTCACAAGCTATGAAAAAATTTGTCAACGCCGACAAATTTGAAAAATCCGCAATTACTTTTTGGGCAACCACAGAGACATCCCAGGGAATTCTAAAGCAGGCGAGCTTAAAAGACTAGGAACTACCTTACACATTCCAGGTAAACTGGTATCTGTGGGTATGCCTCTAGCAACATGTAAGCTAAGTTTTAAGGACCAGGCCCGAGGGACATCGAATGTTAGATGGTTACAAAGAGGGGGCTGTGAGCATTCCAAAACTATGTGGCCTGATCTAAACTTGAAGAGGTCTACAGCTTTGTTGTCGTTGGCTAAAACAGTCGTCTCAGTCATTGTGTCCGTCATGACTGGTCTCCGTCTAATCGGAAAACATGCTGACACACTGAATGGCAACCTGCAGCAACTGTAAGGACATCGAAGCAGAGACTATAGAACACCTTCTGTGTGTGTGTTTCGCACTAGCGGTCAGAAGGAGTTCCGCTTTAGGTTCTCATTTCTTTGAGAAACTATCTGATTTATCGGATGTGAATGTTCGCAAGTTGTTCTGTTTTTCAAAGCGATCTATAACCGGTAGAAACTACAATAGAAGGTATCTCCCTTCTTCTGTTCCTGTGGTATCACAATGGACGAAATCGTGTGAGTGAGTCTGATGGCAGACTGCCACTTAAACCTGTGGCGGCTGGAAATAATTTACTTTGAAATTTAAAATGTTTTTAATTATTTTAACAACTTAGCTTTGATTTTATTTGTTTTTCATTTTTTACTTTGATTTTGTAATTTTCATTCTTTTTAACAAGTCAGCCTTGATTTTGTCACTTTTCTTATTTTGAACAAGGTAGCCTTGAAGTTTCTTGTTCTGGATGACAAACGAAAATTTGTAAATATGTTGAGTTGAAAATTGTCTTTCAAACAATAAAAACCCTCACCTAAACCTTACCTAAACCTAACCTAAACCTAACCTAAACCTAACCTAAACCTAACCTAAACCTAACCTAATCCTCACCTAAACCTTACCTAAACCTAACCTAAACCTAACATAACCTAACCTAACCTAAACCTAACATAACCTAACCTAACATAAACCTAACCTAAACCTTAACATAACATAACATAACCTAACCTTAACCTAACCCAAACCTAACTTATACCCATTAATCTAGTCGATCCGTTTGTAACACTTCAAAATATTGGTCTGGGATTTTCTCGAAATTCTGAGTTGATCTTGCCATGTCCGTCCGACCGTCTGTCGAAACCACGATGACACTCGAATGAATGAAGATATCGGCTTGAAATTTTGAACAGTTACTTCTTTTTGATGTAGGTCGTTGGGAATTGCAAATGGGCCATAACAATTCAGATTTGGATATACGTAGCTCCCGTCTAAACCGATCTATTGATTTGACTTCTTGAACTCCTGAAAGCACGGAGTGTTTTGCTATGGCTTCCAACAACAATCCCATGTAAGGTACAAAAAGGTCTACACCCTGATATAACTCCCATATAAACCGATCTACCGATTTGAAATCTTGGGTTTCTGAAAGCCGTAATTGTTATCCAATTTTGCTGAAATTTTGCACGGAGCCTTTTGTTATGAGTTTCAATGGAAAAACCTTACATAGCTCCCATATAATTCGATCCACCGTTTTGAAGTCTTGCGCCCCCGAAAGCTGAAATTATTGTCCGATTTTGCACGTCCGATTTTGCTCTACTAATTAGTCTTCTACGACCCTTGAAGATTAAATTTGTGCCAGATTTGATAGAAATTTAAAACGTCAAATACAAACCTTAAACTGATTTGTGGACATTTTTTTCAGAATACATGGTGGTGGATTTTTCGCTGGTTTGAAATGTTAGTTAGACATTAGTATTGGACTTCTCGTTAGTCATACCAAATACGATTCAACTAGATCCAAGTCAGTCTTTATGATGACGTGAATACGTTATAAGTAAATAGGCCTATGACCGTCCATGATGGGAGTTATCCAAATCTAAGTCTGGTTGAACTTAATGGGTTCTTATTTGTTTATAGCTTACCACATACAAGTTTAACCTTTAAACAGTCAGCAATATATCACCACTGCGAATATTGCCCATATTGGGCAACCCATTGCAGCGTCTAGCCACTTCTTAGTAGATTCTTCATACACATATGCATTGCCACTAGTTCCGACTGCAGTTGTACGTGCATCAGATTTGCAACTAAGCTATGCATGGTGCTAAAGAAACGTGATGCTGGTTTATGCCTCCCTACCATCACGTAAAAGAGAGGAAGACGAGTATTACGCCAACGGAAATGATTGAAGTAAATTGGCAGGAAAACAAACTCATGCATGAAACTTGAAAAGTAGCACCAGCATGTAGATGCGTTAAAAAAGTTTAGGTATTTTAAGATGAGTGTAGGGAAAGGAGACTATGAGAAAAAGTGTCACCATATATGTATGTATGTATATTCAGCAATAACTGTTTCAGTTTGCGCAAAAGTGTTTTTTATTTAAAAAATAGTCGAAGCGGGCCCGCTCTCCTAAGTCTTCTTTAACTCTCTAATATCTTTTTAGGGTGGGGACACTTCGCCCTGAATGCGTATATCGAATTCGTGCCCTTGTAGCCTATGTCCGCCTATGCCGCTGAACACCTGCATTCATATCCTGGTGAGAACATCGAGCGGTGGTTATCCCCTCTTAATGCAGGCGACATTTGCGAGGTACCATGGCATGCATGGTAATGTAAAAAATTTTCCCCAAAGAGGTGTCGCACTGCGGCACGCCGTTCGAATTCGGCTATAAGGTTCCTTATCATTGAAACAGAAAACACTCATTGATTAGTGAGAGGTTTGCCCCTGCTCGGTTCCTGAGCAAATTTTTACTCTACTCCCAAATGCTTTCTTTTGGGTCCTTTTTTACCGTATTGGTAAATATTTCCGGTTTAGGGGGTATTTGGGGGGTGAGGTGGCCACCCAGACACTTGGCCCTTAAAGTAAATATAACCTTTGAGGGTGGAGTGGATTCCAGGGTCTTTGTTCCGAAATTGAGTATCAATTTCCCGAAAATCAATCAATTTCCACACTAAATAGCTTTTATGTTAGGGAGGTATTTTGGGGTGGGCGGCTCCCCAACCACATGGCTCTTCAATTGATTATCAAATTTGATTCTGGTCCGATATGTTTCCTTCCAGACAAACCTACACAACCTATGAATATTTTAAGAAAATCGGTTCAGCCGAGTCCCATCTAATCATAATGGGTCTTATGCCCATTTGGGGCATTTTTGGGGTGGGGTAACCCCCTATACTTTGATCTGATTTTGTATGCCTGATACGAAATCTAAGACGTTCTAGCCAGTCTGTTGAAATCACGCTACAGTCTTTAAAATTAGAGAGAAACTTTGCACAGATTCTTTTTTTTTGTTTGTTCAAAGGCAGGTTAAGTTCGAAGATGGGCTATATCGGACTATATATTGATATAGTCCCCAAATAGACCGATCCGCCGATTTAAGGTCTAAGACCCATAAAAGCCACATTTATTATCCGATTTTGCTGAAATTGGGGACAGTGAGTTGTGTTAAGCCCCTTGTCATGTTACCGCAATTTGGCTCATATCGATCCAGATTTGGATATAGCTGCCATACAGACCGATCTCTAGATTTAAGCTCTTGGGCCCACAAAAGGCGCATTTATTGTCCGATGTCGCCGAAATTTGGGACAGTGAGTTGCGTTGGGCCCTTCTTCAATTTGGCTCAGATCGGTTCAGATTTGGATATAGCTGCCATACAGACCCATCTCTCCATTTAAAGTCTTGGGTCGATAAAGGCGCATTTATTGTTCGATGTCACCGAAATTTGGGATGGTGAGTTGTGTTAAGCCCCTCCACATATATCTGCAATTTGGCTTAGATCTGCCCAGATTTGTATATAGCTGTCATATATGCCGATCTCTCGATTTAAGGACTTGGGCCCATATGAGGCGCATTTATTGTCCGATTTCGAGGAAATTTGGGACAGTGACTTTGGGACTGCTATATAGACCGATCTCTCTATTTAAGGCACTGGCTCCATAAAAGGCGCATTTATTGTCCGATTTCGAGGAAATTTGGGACAGTGAGTTGTGTAATTCACCTCGACATATTTTTTTAATTTGGCCTAGATAGGTGTAGATTTGTATATAGCTGCCATATAGACCGATCCCTTCATTTAAGGTGTTGGTCCCATAAAAGGCGCATTTATTGTCCGATGTCACCGAAATTTGGGACGGTGAGTTGTGTTAGGGACTTCGACATCCCTCTTTAATTTGGCCCAGATCGGTTCAGATTTGGATATAGCTGCGATATAGACCCATCTCTCAAGATGGGCTCAAGAAGTCAAATCGGATGATCGGTTTATCGGTTTGGACCATAAAAACCGATTTGGACCGTATTTGGCACAGTTGTTGAAAGTCATAACAGAACGCTTTGTTCAAAATTTCAGCCAAAATTTCAGCCATACAACTTATAATACCCTACACCACCACTGTGGTGCAGGGTATTATAAGTTTGTACATTTGTTTGCAACGCTAAGAAGGAGAAGAGCTGGACCCATTGATAAGTATACCGATCTACTCAGAATCACTTTCTGATTCGATTTAGCCATGTCCGTGTGTGAGTCCATGTATTCTTGTAATCAAAGTGCAGGTCGTATTTGTTGCCCAATCATCGAGAAGTTTTGCATATGTAACTTTTTTGGTCCAAGGTCGAACGCTATTGATATTGGTAAAAATCGGTTCAGATTTAGATATAGCTCCCATATATATGTATCACCCGATTTGTACTTAAATGGCCGTAGTAACTACAATTGTCAACCGATCTGCATAAAATATGGCACGGACTGTTTTGTTACTGATCTTAAAATATCTGCAATATTTGATAAAAATCAGTTCAGATTTGGATATAGCTCCCATATATATGTATCACCCGATTTGTACTTAAATGGCCGTAGTAACTGCAATTTTCATCCGATCTGCCCAAAATTGGGCACGGATTGTTTCGTTATTGATCTTAAGTTATTTGAAAGATTTCATAAAAATCGGTTCAGATTTGGATATAGCTCCCATATATATGTATCGCCCGATTTGCATTAACATGGCCGTGGTAACTACAATTTTCAACCGATCTGCACAAAATTTGGCACGGATTGTTTCTTTACTGATCTTAACTAATTTGAAAGATTTCATAAAAATCGGTTCAGATTTGGATATAGCTCTCATATATATGTATCACCCGATTTGTACTAAAATGGCCCTAGTAACTACAATTTTCAACCGATCTGCACAAATATGGCACGGACTGTTTTGTTACTGATCTTAAAATATCTGCAATATTTGATAAAAATCAGTTCAGATTTGGATATAGCTCCCATATATATGTATCACCCGATTTGTACTTAAATGGCCGTAGTAACTGCAATTTTCATCCGATCTGCACAAAATTGGGCACGGATTGTTTCGTTATTGATCTTAAGTTATTTGAAAGATTTCATAAAAATCGGTTCAGATTTGGATATAGCTCCTATATATATGTATCGCCCGATTTGCATTAACATGGGCGTAGTAACTATAATTTTCAACCGATCTGCATAAAATTTGATACGCATGGTTTTGTTACTCATCTAAACATATATGCAAAATTTCATCTGAATCGGTTCAGATTTGGATGTAGCGCCAGTGCAGATTTAGATATAGCTCTTATATATATTGGGTTTCCCAAAAAGTAATTCCGGATTTTTTAAAAGAAAGTAAATGCATTTTTAATTAAACTTAGAATGAACTTTAATCAAATATACTTTTTTTACACTTTTTTTCTAAAGCAAGCTAAAAGTAACAGCTGATAACTGACGGAAGAAAGAATGCAATTACAGAGTAACAAGCTGTGAAAAAATTTGTCAACGCCGACTATATGAAAAATCCGCATTTACTTTTTGGGCAACCCAATATATAGCCCGAATTTATAATTGTAGGGTAGGTGTAGGGTATTGTATGATCGGCTCCGCCCGACTTTTGCCTTTCCTTACTGGTTATTTTTGGAATTCTATTTCATTATTAAAAAATCCTATTTTTGGGTTTTTATTTCATTTTCAGTTTGGGGCTTTATAGCATTGTGGTTTTATTTCACTGCTCATACCTGAAAGATTCATCCGAGGCAGAAGTCAAATGCCTCGGATGTATCTTCCATATAGCACGTCCTTTTCTTAACTCAGCCCTTTTGCAGGTTTGTCTTGATATGCCGTTTTCCCCACACTGTTTATACCACCCCCCTATGCAAAAGCCATCCAAAGTGAGAACTGTTGCTGCTGCAGTTGCTTAACATTCTGTTAGAAATCTTAAAAAAATGTTTTTTTTTTAGCACCCAATTGGTATAAGAGTAGAGCGAATGTTAAAATAACAACAAAATGTTAAATGATGCTGTAAACATTTTCTGTGTCATACTTACGCATATTTGGCCTGCCACGTTTTAAGTCAAACAGATGTAAATGCTTGCTGTTTGGGTGTATGTGTGTGTGTGTGTGTGTGTTGGTGAGTGTGTTTTGGGGATATTTGGTGCTGCTGCTTGCCCATGTTTTTTAATATACTCCAGCTGTTGCACATTCGGTGTACAACGTGTATGCCTGAGAACAAAAATGTGGGCTACTGTGTGTATGGTGAGTAAAAGTCAGTGAGTGAGTGAGTGAATGAGTGTGCGAAGGCATGCTTGCTACTGGGTGAGAGTGTATAAGTTGATGTTTGTCGGTGTGTTATAACCAGCAGCTATATTATTTGCCAAGGCAAACTACACTTGATGAGGTGCCCATCCAGTACGAAACGAGTATTCAATGTGTTTAGTTGTATCCGGTGTACAAGAGCCACAATTATTTCTACTTCCCATTCAAATATCATATAAAAAAAAATTCAATTCAAAAGGAGAATTTTAACAAAATAGAGCCCCCCACCCCCCTCTAAAAAAAAAAGAAGAGAGAGCCTGGCCAGTATTTTAAACGAAAGTTGTTTTGTTTTTGTTTTCAACAATGGCAAAAATTATTAAAAAAAGAAAGAAAATCTTTGAAAATAAAATCGAGCTTAAGCTGTGATTAAGGGCTCAAGCCCTGTATTTGCTTGTTAGTGTGAGTGTGAGTGCGAGTGCGAGTGTGTATATGTGCCTGTTTAAGTGCTATTGTGAGCGTGTCTCTGAATAATTAATAATTTTTGGTCCTTGCTGATATGGGGTAGCCCCTACATTGTTGCCCTTTCTTTGGGAGCAAAAGAGAGAGAGAAAGAGTATCTTAAAATTAAGGAAATTTTTTTCTTAAAGTGAAATACCCAGGTGATTATTAAAGTGAAACAAAAGCCTAAAAGTGTTAAACCAAAAATTTTTAAAAAGAAAAATTGTTTTATTTATTTGTTTTTTTTTTTTTTCAACAAAAAAATTTCTGTTAAGCTCTTGTAATGGAATAATTGATGAAAGAGAAATTTAAAAGCAACTTCCTATGAAGTTTCTCTGTCTCTCTGCTGGAGTTTGCCTTGATTTGAAATTTGGGGAGAAAAAAAAATAATTTAAAAAATTGAAATCTTATGGCCATATTAAAAGGAAATCCAATTTCCCTTAAAGTTCTGAAAAAATATAATAATTTTGCATATTTTGTCCCATTCAAAAGACCAGGCTCGTGTAACTCCTCTACTCTTTGGTGCCACGGTTCAATGGTGCGTATACTTGTGAATTTGTTTGGATGGCTTTGAGAAAAAAAAAAGAAATAATACCAAAAAAAAAAAACCATAAATGGGAACAAACACCTAAGAAAAAAATCAACTCGAAAATAAAGTAAAAAGAAGCAGAAAAAACGCGTTCGAAAATTTCATATCGTGGCGCTCTTAGTAGTCGTGCGTTTCACTTTCCTTTCGTTTGTCGGTTCGTTCATCGCTGTGTTGTGAGATTTTGTGAGTTCCGTTTTAATATTCGCCTGACTGGCTGATGCTGTTGTTTGTACCTGCAATTCCAAGTCCTCCTTCCTGACTTCTGGCGCTCTTAGGCTAGTGGAATATGCTCTCGTCGCACCTTCGCCTACCAACATCATCAACATTGGTTTTTTACTGAAGTTTCATAGTAACAGTGTGCTTGTGTGTGTGTGTTTCGGTTCTCTCTCTCGCTTGCTCACTCACATCTGGTTTTTGGGTTAATAAGGATTTCCACACTCTTACAAAAACACACCTATACTAATAAGCACAAGAATACCTGCTCGTCGCCTGTGCCCTTAAGTTCTCAACCTACAAGAAAAGCTTTCCTAAAAACAAAAGGTAATTTTCTTCTTGTTGCTTGTCTTTGTGTTATTATTGCTGTTGTTGCTGCTGGTGCTGTTATTTCCCATTGTTTACTTTGCCTTGTATGAGTGAGTGTAAGAGTCTCTCTGTATATGTGTATGGGTGTTTTGGTGATTTTTTTTATTTTAGTTAAACATTCAACAAATTGTTGCATGATATGCGAAAAACAATGTATCGTATGACAAAAAAATACATTTTTTTCCTAATTATGTTTGTCGTTATGGTATGCTGGGCCAAGGGTGCTGCCTATGCTGCTGCTGCTGCTGCTACTGAAGCTGTAGAGTTGGAGAGGTTCTGAAGTATCCAACCAAAGCAGAGGGTGAATGGGGGCCATGTCGATTTTTTTTGTCATATTGGTGGTTGCTTTCATTTGTGGGTGAAAATGTTAACCTTTGTCACAACAAATGAATTGTACGAAATATTTCACATCAAGAGTTGTCATTGTTTATTCCGTCAGTCCGTCCATCCGTCCGTTTGGTGGTAGACCTTTTTGCCTTTCTCCATAGCACCAGACCTACTATGCTCGGGTATTTTGTTGGTCTACCTTGTTGGTTCTCATGCTGTGTCCATCACAAGTAAATCCATAACCTTTTGAGTTCAAGTTTGTCTTTGTGTGTGTGTATATGTGTGTAAGAGAGTTTATGTGTGTTTATGAATCCCCCCCCCAAAAAAAAAAAAAACACAAAATTCTCCCACCTGCCTTTTGAGGTGGCAAATGTGAAAGGGTAAAAATTAATTGAATTGAATCGACTTGTTAGCCAACAACGAACATACGACAACATTGCTCGCACACCAACCCGCCAACCACTGGCATTAATTAAAGGCCCTGTTAACAGCTTATGTGTGTGTGTGTGTCTGGTGTATATATGGTGTGTACGATAAAGAAGGCCATATCATTTTGGCTTGTTATGTATCATCATCCATAATCTAAATTTGTCCTTGTTTTTATCTCCACATTGTGTTGTAATGAAGCGAAAATGTGAATATTTAAATTAAATGATTTTTTTTTCTTTTTTTTTTTGCAAAACATTTGCAATATTTAAAAGCAAAACAGTTTGACATTTTTGATTGTGTTAAATGGTTAAAGGGGCTTTTTCTTGGAATGGTTAAGGGTTAAAGTTTAGACAAATAAGTAATACCGAGTTAACGTAACGGTGGGCAAACAATGTTCAAATGAATCTTCTGAATAGGGATGGGGCTAATGCAAGCCGCGAATAAAAATCGGTTCTTGACCGATTTACAACGTACTTGCCACAATTGTTGGAAGTCATAACAAAACACTGTGTGCTAAATCGGACAAAAATTGAGGCTTCCAGGGGCCCAAGAAGTTAAATCGGGAGATCGGTTTATATGGAAGCTAAATTAGGTTCTAGACAGATTTGGACCATACTTAGCACAGTTGTTGGAAGTCATAACAGAACACTGTGTGCAAAATTTCAGCAAAATCGGACCAAAATTGCGTCTTGTTAGGGGTCAAGAAGTCAAATCGGGCGATCAATTTATATAGAAGCTATATAAAGTTCTTGACCGATTTAGACCGTACTTGGCGTAATTGTTGGAAGTCACAATAGAACACTACATGAAAAATTTCAGACAAATCGGACAAAAATTGCATCTTGTAGGGCCTCCAGTAGTCAAATCGGGAGATCGGTTTATATGGGAGCTATATCCAAATACGAATGATAGATGGTCACAAAGCATTCCAAAACTATGTGGCCTCATCTAGACTTAAAGAGGTCTACTGCTTTGCTGTCATTGGCTAGAACAGACGTCTCAATCATTGTGTCCGTCATGACATGTCGCTGTCTAAACGGAAAACATGCTTACAGACTGATGGTTGACAGCAACGACTTTTGCAGAAGCTGTAGGGACATCGAGGAAGAAGAGAGTATAGAAAATCTTCTGTGTGTGTGTCATGCACTAGCAGTTAGAAGGAGTTCCACTTTAAGTTCTCATTTCTTTAAGAACTTGTCTGATTAAGCTGATGTAAACATTCGCAAGTTACTGGGCTTTTTAAAGCGATCTGGATGGCTCGAAATTTCGAGGTGTTCAAACGGACTGACTAGATTAGTATACCCCATCCTATGGTGGTGGGTATGATAAACAAGTAAAAGTTTGGCCGGGTCGGATCTTATATACCCCCACCATGGATCATCGCATTTGTCAAATTCTCCGCCAGGTAGGTTAGGTTAGGTTAGGTTGAAAAGAGGATGTAGATATTAATCCGCCCCATGCCACTAAGGACATCCACCTAAGCCAGTAATCGGCTTGTTGCGCGCTCTAAATACTATAAAGTAACCTGTAAAAAGAAAATTTTAAGTTAAGAATTCCGTGCTACTTACAAAATCCTTAATTGTTTTCAATACCACTCCCCTAAGTTGGTTCATGTCTGATATTGTATCTCCACCTAAGTACCGGTACTTGTTGCAAGCGAAAGCCGGGCAATGACAAAGGAATTGCTCCAACATCTCATAATCTTCCCCGCATGCCCTATACATGCTAGCACTTGCCGCACCGATTTTACGTAAGTGAGCTCGTAGTGCTATGTGTCCCGTTATGATACCAATAGCTATGCTGACCTCCTTCTTGCTTCCTTTCAGTAAAAGCCTCGTCTTCTCACGGTCTGGATCCCCCATAAGATTTTCGCCGTCCTACCGACCATTTCGCTGTTCCACAATATTGCATGCGCATTTGTCGTCCACTCCCTTAACTCCGTCTGCGTCGACCCGAAAGGCTTCGGGTTAGCCATGTTTATTGACTGCAGTCCTCTGGCCTTCACCGCCAAATCGTCTGCCCTTTCATTTCCCCTTACTTCGTTATGGCCCGGCACATAACGTCTTACTGAGGAAACGTGGTGCATTAAATTGGCCCACCTTCGTCTTCCTCGTGACGAAGGCATATTTCAGTCTTCTCTGGATTAACATTGAGAACTCTGGGTATAGCCCAGTCATATGCCATATGCAAGACCTTTTCGGCCCTTCTGCAAAGCTCGTTCGGATCCTTACCCCTTAGAAGTATTTTAACATCGCTGCGTAACAGACGGGTTCAAATCCCTCCTCAGTCAGCATCCGCGATAAGTCATTTATGGTGGTCACCCATAGTAGTGGCGATAAAATGCCCCCATGTGGCTTGCCCTGTGCCACTTTCTCGCTTATATTTATGCCATGGGAACACAATTTATCCGCCTGTTCCTTAGGATATGGTTTATCCAGTCTTTAAGGGCCGGGTTCACCCGGTATTGTTCTAAGGATTGGATCTGATATCTCTTTATAGGAAAATGTAAGAATTGCTATGCTACTGGAGCTATGTCGGGTTATGAACCGATTCGGGCTATACTTGGATTGGATGTTGGAGACCATAGCAGATGCCATTGTGCAAAATTTGAACCAAATCGGGTAAAAATTGCGCCTTATAGAGGCTAAAGAGGTAAACTCGGGGGATCGGCTTGTATGGGAGCTATATCAGGTTATAAATCGATTGATATTTGGCATGTATGTAAAAAATAATAGAAACAGTTACTGTGCAAAATTGCCTCCAAATCTGAAAAGAATTACGACATCTGGAGGCTCTAAAAGTTTAATCAGAAGATCGGTTTATGTATCAAATTGTGGAACGATTCCGACCACATTCGGGAGATCGGTTTATATGGGTGCTAAATCAGGTTATAACTCAATTCAGATCATATTTGTCACGTTTATTAAAAGTAATAAAAACAGTTGCTGTGCAAAATTTACTCTGGAGGTTCTAGACGTAAGATTGGGAAATCGGTTAATGTATCAGATAATGGACCGATTTGAAGATCCGTAGGCTCTTCTTTGCCCATTCCAATTTGAGGGTTAAAAGTGTACTCTACTACCAAAGACCTTTTATTGCTGTCCTATTCTATCCTGATCGGCCTTTCTATACTATTTTTAATTTATTTATTTTTTTGGTTAGTATAGGGGGACACATGCTTTCCTTTCATATTCTCGGCCATCCTACATGACAATTTGGTGTTGGTTTTATTGGGAGGAGAGAGTCGGTCCTACAGACGCTAAGAACCAAAAGACAATTTATTTGAGTATACATGTCTTGCTGAATGGCTGGACTTGACCCAGATGCTTGGATCCTTATATAAATATTAGATTCATAGACCTTGCTTTTAATTCCCATATTATCTCGATCGAATTACACGTCCTATCTAAGGATATTTAGTGGGTGGGCCGGTCCCGGACTTTACCAAATGTGTATACCAGATACGTAGTCAACTGCCAAAGACCTTTCATTTGACACCCATTTTGGGACATTGGACATTCATGGCCGTTTTGGGGGTTTTTAAGGTTGGGGAGTCCAAGTAGACACCTTGGACCAAAATCTTATAACAGATGTGTACCCATCTTCCAAACATCTTTCATTTGATATCCATATTATCCCAATCAGTAAACTGGTCCGTTCGGGTGGGTTTTGGGAGTTTTTTTTTTGAAAAATGGGGTATGGCGCCCAGCTTTACTCCTTCGATAGTTAGCATACCTTCTATTGTACAATGTCATGGCGATCAATAATAATGAATATACTCTATGGGGTCTTCGACCAATATTTTAATGTGTTACAAACGGAATAACGATGTTAGTATACCCCCATCCTATGATGAAGGGCATACAAAACTGAACCATACACAGTTAAATTAACAACGTTGTAAAACAGCTTCGACCGTTTCAAAGCTCCTTCTGAAGCCAGAAATGGTTGACATTGCTCCCATCCAAAAGCCAAGGGGATGGGGAGACTTTCTAAGATTTCTAAGATTTCTTGGGCTTAATCTGCTTACTGGTACTAGGTTTTTGGAGCTTAAAGAATTATTATCTGCTACTTCCAAGGTTGTAAAATCGTTAAATTTTGGCTCGATTCCGACTCTGGAGACGAAATTTTGATTCGATTACTTAAAAATGCTCAGTTTTTTATACCCTGCAAACCGCAATTTTTGTCCGAAATTTTTAACATGGTGTTCTGTTATGACTTCCAATGACTGTGTCAAGTACGGTCCAAATCGTTCAAGAACCTGATATATTGGGTTGCCCAAAAAGTAATTGCGGATTTTTCATACAGTCGGCGTTGATAAATTTTTTTCACAGCTTGTGACTCTGTAATTGCATTCTTTCTTCTGTCAGTTATCAGCTGCTACTTTTAGCTTGCTTTAGAAAAAAAGTGTAAAAAAAGTATATTTGATTGAAGTTCATACTAAGTTTTATTAAAAATGCATTTACTTTCTTTTAAAAAATCCGCAATTACTTTTTGGGCAACCCAATACATTCATATACCTTTTATTTAAGCCCCATATTCCCATGGTCAGAAAATAAGTCCTGTTTGGGGGGTGTTTCGGGGAAGGGGTGGACCCCCAGAAACGTGGTCCCACATTTAGATATCAGAGTCGTATTCTACTCGCAAGTACCTTTAATTTGAGTCCCATCTTGCCATGGTCGGTAAATATGTCCGATTTAGGGGTGTTTTGGGAGTTGGGGTGGTCCCCCTAGCACTTGGTTCGACAAATGGATATCAGATACGTTTTCTTATCCTAAATACCTTTCATTTGAGTCCCATATTGTGATTGGTCTAAATATATGTTTGGTAGGTTTTAGGTTGGGGCGGCCCCCCTAGGTACCCCATCCGAAATTTGAATACCAAATTTTTATTTTTAGGGTACTATATGAGAGCACACAAAAATTCGCTTAAATCGCACCAACCGATCTCCCGATTTGTCTTCTTGAGCCCTTGGGAACCTCAATTTTCATCCGATTTGGCTGAAATTTTGTACACAGCGTTCTGTTATGACTTCCAATAATTGTGTCAACTACGGTCACAATCGGTCAAGAACCTGATATAGCTCCCGTATAAACCGATCTCCCGATTTGACTTCTTGAGTCCGTCCTTGAAAGCCTTAATTTTTGTCCGATTTAGCTGAAATTTTGTACACAGCGTTCTGTTATGACTTCCAATAACTGTGTCAACTACGGTCCTAATCGGTCAAGAACCTGATATAGCTCCCGTATAAACCGATCTCCCGATTTGACTTCTTGAGTCCTTTGAAGCCTCAATTTTTGTCCGATTTAGCTGAAATATTGCACATAGAGTTCTGTTATGACTTCCAATAACTGTGCCGTGTACGGTCCAAATCGGTCAAGAACGTGATATAGCTCCCATATAAACCGATCTCCCGATTTGACTTCTTGAGTCCGTCCTTGGAAGCCTCAATTTTTGTCCGATTTGGCTGAAATTTTGAGCTTAGCGTTCTTTTATGACTTCCAATAACTGTGTCAACTACTGGTCCCAATCGGTCAAGAACCTGATATAGCTCCCGTATAAACCAATCTCCTGATTTGACTTCTTGAGTCCTTTGAAGCCTCAATTTTTGTCCGATTTAGCTGAAATATTGCACTGTTATGACTTCCAATAACTGTGCCGTGTACGGTCCAAATCGGTCAAGAACGTGATATAGCTCCCATACAAACCAATCTCCCGATGTGACTTCTTGAGCCCTTGGAAGCCGCGATTTTTACTCGATTTGGCTGAAATTTTTGCGTATAGTCTTCTATTATGACTCTCAACAACTGCGCCAGGTAAGGTCTTTTTCCGTCTATAACCAGATATATTGGGTTGCCCAAAAAGTAATTGCGGATTTTTCATATAGTTGGCGTTGACAAATTTTTTCACAGCTTGTGACTCTGTAATTGCATTCTTTCTTCTGTCAGTTATCAGCTGTTACTTTTAGCTTGCTTTAGAAAAAAAGTGTAAAAAAAGTATATTTGATTAAAGTTCATTCTAAATTTTATTAAAAATGCATTTACTTTCTTTTAAAAAATCCGCAATTACTTTTTGGGCAACTCAATAGCTCCCATATTTTAGCAGAATCCATGGAAGTGGGTTCCCAAGATTCGGCCCGGCCGAACTAATCGCGCTTTTACTTGTTAGGTTCTCCCTTCATTGAGAACTAATCTGATTTAGCAGATATGATTATTCGCAAGATGTTGGGCTGTTTAAAGCTATGGTTCAACGGAAGGAACTAGAAGGCATCTTTCTTCTCCTTTTTCTGCCGTTTTACAATGGACGAAAACGTCTAAGTGTGTCTGATGGCAAACTCCCACTTAAAACTTAGCTAAGCCTAACCATTGGCATTGTCTAGTGAGGAAATAATAAAACTATACCTTAATACACATTTCCCGGGAACCTGTTCAAAAGAAATTGTTGAGAATTTTATGCATTCGTCGATGACTTACCAGTTAGTTATGACTGGGTCTAGTATCCTTGGGGTTCTAAAAAGTTTCAACTCACTTAAAACGTCAGGCTTAGGTAATGTATCATCGTGTATTTATGCTCAGTTATGAATCGGGATTGAACTCTGCAGTTCTGTGGTGGGTATTAAGGAGATATGGCCATTAAAAAGTTCGACACAGCCAAACCTCATGCCTTTTTGTCATGTTTTCTGATCTCATTGCCTAGCTAACGCTTTGAAGCCCAAATATTTGTTACCTTACAAATGAAATTGTCATGTATTGAACAACTGTCCACAAATCAGATTAGATGAAATTTTCCCTTGAACTTTTCCCCCCATTCTCTAGATGCAAGGCCTCCACCTATTCCCTATTCTCTATTCTCTGATGACTTTTGCGATACCAATAGCTGTCATTAATCTATCAATTCATTTATTATGTATTCATAACTGATTTTACGACGATGGCTGCTCCAACGTCTAAATTTCCATATTCATGACGCCAAAGAGAGAAGAAGAAGAAAAAAACCAACTTTTTTTTTGTTTTAGTCCAAATAAATCCATGCAACATCTAACATGGATTTTAGACTAAGCCAATAAAAAGCATCCACAAATTGGGAGGGTTGTATGTAAATTTTTTGCCATTACATGGAAAATGAAATTGTTTTGTTGAATTTTTTTTGCCCTTTTGCTTCCCATGCTTTTGCTTTCGCATGTGTGAGACAATACATTGTTAGAGACCCTCCAAATAAACTGTAATCATCTCTACACATCAACTCAAATTGAATCACAATTTGGCAACTGAGTATGTGTTAGAGAATATGGGTGTGTGTGTGTGTGTGCGTATCAAAAAGGATACATTCGCCCATTTGCCTAGGGAGGAGTTGAAATTTTGTTTAGGCAAATAATAGCAGATTGAAGATTATGTTTGGATGATTTTGGAATAAAAGTAAATTGCCTGGAAAATTCCTTTTGCCATAGTATTAACATTCATTCATAGCTAGAGAATAGATTTTCATTTGTATAGATTTTGTCGATGAATGATGATCATCTCTTTTCGAATGTACGAAAATATAAAAGAACTACAATCAAAGATTTTCCTTCATGCCATAACATGAATTTAGCTTAAGAACATCATAATTTGATTGCAAAATAGGCTTTTTGCATTTATTAGAAGGGGTCGAGTGGAAAATGTTATAAGTTAGATTGAATAGGTAGTCCAACATAAAGGTGGGTTTTCATGCGGACCAGTTTGGGCATATTGTGATACTCTAGTGAGAAGAAGTGAAAGAGAATAAAGAAAGAATGTGGATATCGCGTATACAGCATTGGTCCATGGCCACCTAAGTGGAGGATCTAAACGTGTCCCCTGTCGCATTATCACCAGAGAACTGCATGAGACCCAACATTTTGGCAATCAATAGCCACTTTGGCCAAAGCAATTGTCTGTATCGAATGCCACATAAAAACGAAAACACACGCACAAATACAATAGAGTGAGAGATGCAAAAACATTTTAGTAATCGTTCAGTAAATGTGATTTTCAATTTGGTCGACGTTAGGTTAGGTTGAAAAGAGGATGCAGATATTAATCCGCCCCATGCCACTATGGACATAGACCTAAGCCAGTAATCGGCTTATTGTGCGCTCTAAAAACTATAAAGTAACCTCTAAAAAGAAAATTTTAAGTTAAGAATTCCGTGCTACTTACAAAATCCTTAATTGTTTTCAATACCACTCCCCTAAGTTGGTTCATGTCTGGTATTGTGTGTCCACCTAAGTGCCGGTATCTGTTAGACGCGAAAGCCAGGCAATGACAAAGGAAATGTTCCAATGTCTCATCATCTTCCCCGCATGCCCTACACATGCTATTACTTGCCGCACCGATTTTACATGAGTGAGCTCGTAGTCCTATGTGCCCCGTTATGGTACCATTAGCTATACTGACCCTTCTTACTTCCTTTCAGTATTAGCCTAGACTTCTCACGATCTGGATCTCCCCATAGGATTTTCGCCGTCTTACCGACCGTTTCGCTGTTGCACAGGGTGGCATGCGCATTTGTCGCCCAGTCCCTTAACTCGGCCTGCGTCGACTCGAAAGGCTTCGGGTTAATCAAGTTTATTGACGGCAGTTCTATGGCCCCTTTACTGCCAAATCGTCTGCTTTCTCATTCCCAGTTACTCCGTTGTGGCCCGGCAGCCAAACAATGCGGATCGTGCCATCCTCCGAGCAAGCGTTATTGCCCTTACAGCCTGTTTACTGTCCGTAATGATGTTCACACTAGACGTCCTCGCGTTAGAACCACACCGTATAATGGTCAGACGTTCTAAAACATATCTCAGTCCCTGGGTTCTCAATATAGACCCCCAGGCCCACTCTATTCTCTAACTTTTACCCATCCGTGTTACATGACCTTCCAGATGGCAAAACTAGGGTTCCGTCAGTCCAAGACTGTGCGCTGGCAGCAGTGCCTCGCACTCGACCTCAAGTGTCGTCTCAGGTATCCGATTGGAGACCCTTCCTTCCAGGTTTCCTATCGTCGCCTCGATTATACCGCGATGGTATGAGCTGCTCACATCCCCAATCCATTCTCCCATCACCTTAAGTCTCGCCTCACACTTGATCTGAATGTCAATGGGCCAGCGCCCACTAGGGTACTGGAGACTGCCATAGTGGGAGTGATCTTCATCGCCCCGCCTATGCCAAGAAAACAGGTTCGGAGAACATGGTCCTTATGTTGCACTTTTTCTCTCCATAGCAATCCACCAAACTACTGAGGCGTAAGTAAGTATTTATCTAATCATGCTCCTTCAGAGCCGTTGGACTTTTCTTGGATTCAGGCCCCATTTCGAGCCTACGGCCCGTCTACATGTGTCCAACCTTCGTGAGCCTTCTCAGCACGCTCCTGAATGTGACACTTCCAATTAAGTTTCCTATCCAAGATCACTCCCAAGTATTTGACCTAGTCAGTCAATAAATAGTTTTATTGGCCAGAAGACGCGATTCACAGATTTACTTCCTCTTGATATAGGTCGTTGGTCCGTTTTGAATTATTAAGCCCTAAAAGCCTCAATTTTCACTCGATTTAGCTGAAATTTGGAACAAAGTCTCGGGTTATGACTTCCAACATCCATGCCAAGTTTGATTGGAATCGGTTTATAAACAGATATAGCCCCCATATCAACCTATCCCCGGATTTGACTTCTTAAGCCCCTAAAAGCCTTAATTTTCATCCGGTGTGGCTGAAATTTGGAACAAGTTATGGCTTCCAACATCCATTCCAAGTATGATTCGAATAGGTCTATAAGCAGATATAGCCCCATATAAACCGATTCCCGCATTCGACTCCTCGAGCCCATAGAAGCCTAAATTTTCATCCGATTTGGCTGAAACAAAGCCTTGTATTATGACTTTTAACATCCATGTCAAATATGATCCGAATCGGTCAATAAACAGATATAGCCCTCATATAAACCGATCCCCGGATTTGACTTCTTGAGCTCCTAAAAGGCTCAATTTTCATCCGGTGTGGCTGAAACTTGGAACAAATTATGACTTCCAACATCCATTCCAAGTTTGATCAGAATCGGTCTATAAACAGATATAGCCCCCATATAAACCGATTCCCGGATTCGACTCCTCCAGCCCATAGAAGCCTAAATTTTCATCCGATTTGGCTGAAACAAAGCCTTGTATTATGACTTTCAACATACATGCCAAATATGTACCGAATCGGTCTATGAACAGATTTAGCCCCCATATAAACCGATCCCAGGATTTGACTTCTTTAGCCCCTAAAAGCCTCTTTTTCCATCCGATATGTCTGAAAATTGGAACAAATACTTGAGTTATGACTTCCAACATCCGTGACAAGTAAAATCCGAATCGGTCTATAAACAGATAGAGCCCGTATATATACCGATCCCCGGATTTGACTTCTTCGGCCCTTAGAAGTCTAAATATTCGCCTGATTTGGCTGAATTTTGCCCCAAACCCTTATTTCATAACTTACAACATCAGTACTAAGTTTTATTCGAATCGGTTCAATGTCCCTATCCGATATCCCGATATGACTTTCTTAGGCCAAAACTAGAGGCTCAAGAAGTCAAGACCCAAGATTGAATGTCGTAACGAAACTCTTAGTGCTCTTAGAATTGCGCACTGTAGAGGCTCAAAAAGTCAAGACCCAAGATCGGTTTATATGACAGCTATATCAGGTTATGAACTGATTTGAACCATACTCGGCACATTTGTTGAATATCACAATAAAACACGTCGTGCAAGATTTCATTCCAATCGGAAAAGAATTGCGCCCTCTAGAGGCTCAAGAAGTCAAGACCCAAGATCGGTTTATATGACAGCTATATCAGGTGATGAACCGATTTGAACCATACTCGGCACATTTGTTGAATATCACAACAAAACGCGTCGTGCAAAATTGCATTCCAATCGGATAAGAATTGCGCACTCTAGAGGCTCAAGAAGTCAAGACCCAAGATCGGTTTATATGGCAGCTATATCAAAACATGGACCGATATAGCCCATTTACAATACCAACCGACCTACACTAATAAGAAGTATTTGTGCAAAATTTCAAGCGGCTAGCTTTACTCCTTCGTAAGTTAGCGTGCTTTCGACAGACAGACGGACGGGCGGACATGGCTAGATCGACATAAAATGTCGCGACGATCAAGAATATATATACTTTGTGGGGTCTCAGACGAATTTTTCGAGTAGTTACAAACAGAATGACGAAATTAGTATACCCCCCATCCTATGGTGGAGGGTATAATTATTCAAATACAAACTCAGTTAAAAAGGGAACATTTTTACCGGAATCCATGGTAATGGGTACCCATCATTCGGCCCGAGCGAACTTAGCACTGTTTTGCTTGTTGGGGGGGGGGGGGGGACGGGACCCTCCCCCTTGCCCCTAAAGTACTACCCAAAAATAAAAGTGGACCGATTGGGACAATGTGGGATTCAAATGAAAGATATCCAAGATTAGAATACGAATTTTATAATAAAAGTTGGGTCCAAGTACCTGGGGGGCCGCCCCAGGCCCTAAAACCCCTTAAAATAGGTTTACTTGACCATCATGACAATATGGGACTCAAATGAAAGGTAGTCGGGAGTAGATTACGAATATGGTCAGGAAGTAGGAATAGGCTTTATAATTTTTTGATAACGGAAGGGGGGGACCCTCCACCGTTACCCCAAAAACACCACTCAATATCAAAAGTGGACCGATAAGGACAATATGCGTATCAAATGAAAAGTATGCGGGAGTAGATAACGATTCTGGCATACAAATTCATGTCGAAGTATAGGTGGTCACCCCACCCCCACAAAAACGCCCCAAATGGGCACATTAGCCAATCACGGATATATGGGCCTCGGTTTGTTTGTTCCGTATAGAATGAAAAACGTCAGAGCCGATTTTCTCGAAATTTTCGCATATTGTGTACGTTGGACTGGAAGGAAACATAGGCTATGTAATTTTTCGATATCGGAAAGGGACGGACCCTCCCCTCTATGCCAAAAATACAACCCAAAATCAAAAGTGGACCGATCGGGACAATATGGGTATCAAATGAAAGGTATTGGAGAGTAGAATACAAATGTGGTATTCAAATTTGAGTTTATGTACCCATCGGGCCGCCCCAACCCCAAAACTCCCCCAAACAAATATATTGGACATTCATTTCATTATAGGGCTCAATGAAAGGTATTCGGGAGTAGATTTCGAATCTGGCATACAAAATCAGATCGAAGTATAGGGGGTCACACCAGCACTGAAAAACGCTATTAGACCCATTATGGCTATGTGATACTTGGCCGAACCGATTTTTTTAAATTATTCATAGATTGTGTACGTTTGTCTGTAAGGAAACATAGGCTATATAATTTTTAGATATCGGGTGGAGGTGGAGGAGAATACAAATATGGTAATAAAATTCGAGACTATGTTCTCATCAGGCCGCCAAAACCCCAAAACTCCCCCAAACAAAGATATTGGACGTTCATTTCATTATAGGGCTCAATGAAAGGTATTCGGAAGTAGATTTCGATTCTGGTGGATCGGATGGAGGCGGACCCACCCATATCCGACAGTGGTCCGATGGGTACAATAAGGGTGTCAAATTAAAGGTATTGGAGACCAGAAAACGAATATGGTATTAAAATTTGGGTCCAAGTACCTAGCGGGCCCACCCCCCTCAATTTCAAAACTACTCTAAACAGATATATTCGAAGTTCATGTCAATATGGGACTCAAATGAAAAGTATAGGCAGTAGATTAGAAATATGGCATAAAACATTAGGTCCAAGTAATGGGAAGTTGCCCATCCGCAAATACCCTCAAATGGGCATATTAGCCGACCATGGCTAAATGAGACTCAAATGAGAGGTATTAGCGAGTAGATTAGGAATATGACATTAAAATTTGCGTTCAAGTCTAGGTGGCGCTTTTCTACTAAAGATACCTCGAATGGGTTATATGACCCATTATGGCAATATGGGACCCAAATGAAAGGTATTTAGGAGCCAAGTCTTTTGGGGTACATCCTAAAGCATCCCCTAAACTGAACTTTATTTCCGTTGGGAATAAGGGACGAATTTTATATCCTATTTCAGTACAAAGTGCCGGTGGCCGTCCCAAACATCCTCTAAACGGTTCATATTGGGTTGCCCAAAAAGTAATTGCGGATTTTTCATATAGTCGGCGTTTACAAATTTTTCAACAGCTGTGACTCTGTAATTGCATTCTTTCTTCTGTCAGTTATCAGCTGTTACTTTTAGCTTGCTTTAGAAAAAAAGTGTAAAAAAAGTATATTTGATTAAAGTTCATTCTAAGATTCATTAAAAATGCATTTACTTTCTTTTAAAAAATCCGCAATTACTTTTTGGGCAACCCAATATTTACCGGCCATGGCAATATGGGGCTCAAATTAGAGGGATTGGGAAGTGCAGCACGAATTTTATATCCTTATTGGAGGCGAAATGTCTGAGCTGCCATCCCTCCCCTAATGAGAACATTACCACCAGGATCTGAGAAGGGGCAAATTTTCACACATCAATAAGTGCTTTCCGATTCAAGTTTAAACTCTATAATAAGGCACCTTTTTTTATAGCCGAGTCCGAACGGTGGCCCGCAGTGCAATACCTCTTTGCGGAAGATTTTTTAAATGTCTAGGCATGGCATTATACCTCGCAATTTTCACCAACATTAAGAGGGGATAAAGCCCGCTTTATTCGCATTGTTCTCGCCAGGATTCGAACGCAGCGTCATAGGCTACAATGGCACGAATTCATTATCCGCCTTTAGGGCGAATTGTCCCCACCCTAAAAGATTTTAGAGAGTTAAAGAAGACGCAGCGGAGCGGGCTCGGTTCGGCTAGTATTGTATAAGAAATACTAGAATAAGTTCCTAATCCAATGCATTGTGACATCTCTTGTATCCACTGAGAATCCTTGAATCCACTCAAATCTTTTCTATAACCAATTCGCATATTTTCTTCTAATCTAAGCTTCATTTCATCTCATTTGGGTTGTTATAGGCAAATATCCTTGTCAGAGTCTTAATATCCTGTATCATGATTTCTGGGTATAAACATCAAATCATTTCAAGCTTTCGCACTCGATTTGCCATTGTCAGCCATTGCTTTTGTGAGCGTCGTTGTGTTTTGTTTTTGTTGCGAGGCTATACTGAAACTCAAATTTGTTCTTAGCATGACTTAATATCCTGATAGCATTAGGAACGATACAAACATATGCAAGGGTACATACACTTATACATATAATTCCAAAAAAAATGGCAGGAGATGGTTCATGTGTACCCTCTTTTCCTGGGGCCTAAGTTCAAGTCACGTCTGTGTGGGGAAATTGCACCAAAGCGCCCCCCACGCAAGACAAGTAAGCAGAAGAATAAGAAGAAGCAGCAAAAACACAAAGATGAAAGACTTCAAAAATGAAAACAAAAAACATATTCTTTATTTATTAAGTTTATAAGATAACCAACCATAAAGAGAACACAACGAAAACATTTATTAAATTTAAACCTTTGTACGACCATATCCTTCGTACTTCGGCACTCGCTCATCGTTCCATGGCATGCCTATATGTTCTTTTCTTGGCTCTACTACCCGCGTCTGTCAGTTTGTCTGCTTGTCTGTCCTGGCCTTCCGGCTGGTGGTGTGCTAGTATGTCAGCTTGTAGTTTACTTGTTTTGTTCTTATCTCTCCGAAATATCTCAACTGTTAACTTACGATGTCAATTTAGTCAGCCAGTCAGTCAGTCAGTCAGTCGGTAATTCGCTTCTGCTAACCCCGCCTGCTTCACTTTTTGTGCCATTCTCATTTGACTTCTATGAAGGGGCTATGTGCTGCTGTCTTCTCACCTTCTTGGGGGCAAAGTTGAACATTTTTTCTTTGATATTGCACAGTGACTAAAAACAATTACGACATTGTATCAGCTATAGATTTGCTTAGTATCAGTTTTGCTTCAAAAGAATCAGTTTTAGCTTTCTAGGGCTAGGGGAAAGTGGAAAGGCTAAATACTTGGAGATAGCATACGACTGGGCTAGATCTAAGGGTCTAAACTTTAATCCAGGGGGGGACTGACATCTGTGAAAGAGAAAGGTTGGCCGATTCGAAAATTCACGTTTCTTCAAGGCCAAATGGCCAAATACTTGGAAGTTATCTTGAATAAGAAACTGAATTGGAAGTGTACGATCCATGGGCGTAGTCACCGAAGGGTAACCGATTTTTTTTTTACTGTGTAGGCAGACCGTAGGTCCGTAATCGGAACTAAATTGGAGGATACTAGAAACACTCAGTTCTTCCTTGGTAGTGGAGACCACCGTAACGCTGAGGTTAGCATGTCCGCCTATGACGCTGAACGCCTGGGTTCGAATCCTGGCGAGACCATCAGAAAAAATTTTCAGCGGTGGTTTTTCCCACCTAATGCTGGCAACATTTGTGAGGTACTATGCCATGTAAAACTAATCTCCAAAGAGGTGTCGCACTGCGGCACACCTTTCCGAATCGGCTATAAAAAGGAGGCCCCTTATCATTGAGCTTAAACTTGATTGGGTCAGCACTCATTGATATGTGAGAAGTTTGCCCCAGTTTCTTAGTGGAATGTTTATGGGCAAAATTTGCAATTTTTTGCCTTAGAAGTTTGGTGCACGGTGGTAGAGGCTAAGAGTAACATAAAAACATTACAAAAGATTCAACGTACATATTGTCTTGACATAGGCGGGTCGATGGAAATCATGCCCACTAGGACAGTGAATACTATCTCAGATTTTTGACTTATGGTTATACAGATTAAGAACGAGCCAGCCACTCTGACTATGAGACTTGGGTTAGATTAGGTTGAAAATAGGTGCAGTCCATGCCACTATAGACATACACCTAAGCCAGTAATAGGCTTGCTCTGCGCTCTAAATATTGGGTTGCGGATTTTTCATATAGTCGACGATGACAAATTTCGTCACAGCTTGTGATTCTGTAATTGCATTCTTTATTCTGTCAGTTATCAGCTGTTACTTTTAGCTTGCTTTAGAAAAAAAGTGTAAAAAAAGTATATTTGATTAAAGTTTCATTCTTAGTTTTATTAAAAATGCATTTACTTTCCAATACTAAAAAAGTAATCTTGAAAAAGAAAATCTAAGTTTGGAATTCCGTGCTACTTACGAAATCCTTAATGGTTTTCCATGACACGCCTCTAAGTTGCTTCATGTCTTGTATAGTGTCCCCACCTAAGTGCCGGTATCTGTTAGACGCGAAAGTCGGGCAATGACATAGGAAATGTTCCAACATCTCATCATCTTCCCCGCATGTCATACACATGCTATCGATTTTACATAAGTGAGCTCGTAGTCCTATGTTACCCGTCATGATACCGAGAGCTATACTGTTCTCCTTCTTACTTCCTTTCAGTAATAGCCTCGTCTTCTCACGATCTGGATCTTTCCATAGGATTTTCGCCGTCCTACCGATCGTTTCGCTGTTGCACAAGGTGGCATGCGCATTCGTCACCCACGTCCTTAACTCAGACTATGTCGTCCCGAAAGGCTTTTGTGTTAACCAAGTTTATTGACGGCGGTTCTCTGGCCTTCACTGCCAAATCGTTTGCTTTCTCATTCCTAGTTACTTCAATATGGCCCCGCACCCAAACGATGCGGATTGTGCCATCCTCAGAGAAGGCGTTAATCTCCCTCTTACATTCCAACACTGTTCGTGATCTTACCGTCCTGGTTGTTATTGCCACTATGGCCTTTTACTGTCCCTAAAGATGATCATACTCGTCGTCCTCGCTTAAACACCACACCACCTCACTCATTACATGATCCCCAGGCCCACTCTGTCCTCCAGCTTTGATCCATCCGTGTAACATGGTCTTCCAAATGGCAATACTAAGGTTCTGTCCATCCAAGACTGTGCCGCCGGTAGCAGTGCCTCGCACTCGAACTGTCGTGTATCCGATCTGATACCTGTCGTCTCAGGTATCCGATCGGAAACCTCTTCCCTTCCTTCCAGGTTTTCTATCGTCACCTCGATTATACCGCGATGGTATGACCTTCTCCTATCCTCTATCTATTCTCTCATCGCCTTAAATCTCATAGCCGCAGGAGCTGCCTCACACTTAATCTGTATGTCAATGGGTCGGGTATATAGAATAGTCTTCAGTGCCCTAGTGGGCGTGGTCCTCATCGTTCGTCTTATGCCAAGACAACATGTTCTCTAAACCTGTTGTATGATCCTTACGTTGCACTTTTTCTCCATAAGAGTCCACCAAACTACTGAAGCGTAAGAAAGTATTGGTCTAATCACGCTTCTGTAGAGCCAGTGAGCTATCATCGGATTCAGGCCCCATTTCGAGCTACATAATGTCCAACATCTGTGAGCCTTCTTGGTACGCTCCTGAATGTGACACTTCCAATTCAGTTTCCTGTCCAAGATCACTCTCAAGTATTTGACCTTATCAGATATCGAAGTTGTTCTACTGAGGGAACTTGGTGCGTCAAATTGGCCCACCTTCGCCTTCCTTGTGAACAGGCAGATTTCAGTCTTCTCTGGGTTTATATTGAGACCCCTAGGTCTAGCCCAGTCGTGCGCCATTTGTAAGACCCTTTCGGCTTTTCTGCATAGCTGTTTTGGATCCTTTTGAAGTAATATAAGATCGTCTGCCTAGCAGACGGGATCAAATCCCTCCTCATTCAGCATCCGCAATAGGTAATTTATGGTGGTCACCCATAGCAGTGGCAATAAAATGCCTCCCTGTGGCGTGCCTTGTGCCATTTTTTCCCTTATACATACGTCATGCAAATTGCAAATTTTGCCCATGAACATTCCACTAAGGAACAGGGGCAAACTTCACAATGAGTGCAGTTCGATTCAAGTTTAAGCTCAATGATAAGGAGCCTCCTTTTTATAGCCGAATCCGAACGGCGAGTCGCAGTGCGACACCTCTTTGGAGAGAAGTTTTACATGGCATAGTATCTCATACATGTTGCCAGTACTGGGAGGGGAAAACCACCGCTGAAAATTGTTTTTGATGGTCTCGCCAGGATTCGAACCCGGGCGTTTAGCGTCATAGGCGGACATGCTAGCCTCTGCGCTACGGTGGCCTCCACATACATACGTCTTGGGACACATAATTTATCCGCCTGTTCTTAGCATATGGTTTATCCAATCTGAAATTTTTTTTGATGGTCTCGCCGGGATTCGAACCCCGGCGTTTAGCGTCATAGGCGGACATGTTAACCTCTGCGCTACGGTGACCTTCACATACATACGTCATGGGACACACAATTTATCCGCCTGTTCTTAGCATATGGTTTATCCAATCTCCCCAAGAACCAGGTCCACCCGGGATTGGCCTAAGGATTAGGATCAGTGTATCGGTCCGAACATTGTGAAAAACCCCCTCGATGTCAATGCATACCGCCAGTGTGTACGTTTTGGCTTCGAAGGATTCTTCTATTTTATACACAACCTCGTGCAGGGCAGTCTCCACCGACATTTCCTTGCCTTAGGCATGCTGTTTGTATTTGAACAGTACGCAGGATGTCGTACTCTTTATCATGGTGTCCACAACACGTTCCATGGTTTTGTTTAAAAAGGACATCAAGCTCATAGGTCTGTAGGCCTTTGATGTCGCATAACTTGCCTTGGCGGACTTGGGTATAAATACCACCCTTGCCTACTGTCAGGCTTTCGAAGTATATGCAAGGCCCATGCACCCAGTGAAATTTTTGGCGATGGGGCGCCAGATAGTCTACCTCCTTCTGTAGTAACACCGCAAATATTCCATTAGGTCCGGGTGACTGAAATGATTTGAAGCTCCTCAAGGATTCCTTCACAATAAATTCCGTTATTATAAACCTTCGATCAACTTCATTATTCCGAGATTCCGGTGTCTCCGTGAGTCCCTTCGTATCCTGTGGAAAATGGGTTTTCATCAAACATGACCTTCGTTGTCTCTGCTCTCACTCCCATGTCGTTTACTAATGTTTGAGTTTGGACTTGGGTGTCTGAAGAAACTTTTTCATCTTGGCGGGGTCATTGGCGCTACCGACCTGTTCGTAAAAAAGCTTCCGGGAGGCACTTTTGCCGTTCTGGTAATTTTACTGTATTCCTTGAGCCGTGTGTAATACACATCCCTATATACATCCACTTTTTTACGACGTGCTCTGTTAAAATTCTGCGGACCTTTTTGCCAATATTGTGAATCTCCCCGGTCTTCCAGGGTTTTTCTTGGTCTGATTTTCTTTTCCCGTAGAAGACAACTATCTTCGAATGTCATCCATGACTCCTGAATGAAGGCAATATGAATCTTGCCCTTGCTGATTTTCTCCATGTGTGTGTAGCTGTCTCGCTCAAGTGGAGGTTTATCTGGATATTGGTCCTCTGGTAAATGGAGGGCCAATGGATTATTGGCCCTCCAGTAAATGGACTTCTTGGGAATGGGTGACGGTCTCATTGCCTGCTCTTTGCTCATTAGGCTGCATTGGCTTTCGTGGCATTGCACTGCCTGATGTGGAGGTCACCGTAGCGCTGAGGTTAGCATGTCCGCCTATGACGCTGAACGCCTGGGTTCGAATCCTGGCGAGACCATCAGAAACAATTTTCAGCGGTGGTCTTCCCCTCCTAATGCTGGCAAAATTTGTGAGGTACTATGCCATGTAAAACTAATCTCCAAAGAGGTGTCGCACTGCGGCATGCCTTTCCGAATCGGCTATAAAAAGGAGGACCCTTACCATTGAGCTTAAACTTGATTGGGTCAGCACTCATTGATATGTGAGAAGTTTGCCCCTGTTCCTTAGTGGAATGTTCATGGGCCAAATTTGCAATTTTCCTATTAGATTCTTTGCCTGTTCTGGTCTTCCGAATCTTTATAAAGTCGGTTATGGTTCCATCGTCGAGTCCGTTAGGTTGTATTAGGTTTCTCGTCCCTGTACTGCCCGATGTTTAAATACTGGGATCTTTGCCTAACTTAGTCTTCCAAATCTTAGGTAAATGGGCTTCCAGGGACTAGGTGATGGTACCATTGTCGGCTCCCTGTTCGATTGGTTGCATTGAGACTCCTGCCGCTGTGCTGCTTGATGTTTCAATATTAGGGTCTTCTCCCATCCTAGTCTTCCGAATATTGAAGTCGGTGATGGCTCCGTCGTCGAGTACCTATTCGTTAGGCTGTTTTGGATTTTTCGCCCCTGCACTGTCTGTTGTTTTAGTATTAGGATCTTTGTTTATCCTAGTCTTTCCAATATTGCGGTGATTGTTTCGTCGTCAGCCCCCTGTTTGTTGGGAGGTATTGAGTCTGCCGTCCTTGCACTGCCTGATGTCTCAATATGAAAACTTCTGCCTATCCTAGTCTTCCCTATCTTGAAAAAGACAGCCTTGCTGCAGTATTGCGCCATGCCTTTAGTCGTAGCCAAACTTGTACTGCCTGTTATAGGATCTTTGCTTATCCTAGTCTTTCCAATATTGAAAAAGGCGGTGATTGTGTCGTCGTCAGCTTCCTGTTTGTTGGGCGGTATTGAGTCAGCTGTCCTTGCACTGCCTGATGTCTCAATATGAGAGTTTCTGCCAATCCTAGTCTTCCTAATCGTGAAAAAGACAGCCCTGCTGCAGTAGTGCACCACGCCTTTAGTCCTAGCCAAACTTGTACGAAGACTTGATCAATGCCAACCATATGGATAGTTCCTTCCTCCTTCTCCTCTTCGTGAAAGACCTTCCACTTCTCTGAGACCTAACCTTTCTAGCCCAAGAATCGCAACATGCGTTTCGTCGCAAATTTACTGCCCCATCCGTTGATGAAAACTGTCACCTTTGTAAGCTGGGGGATGTCCATCTTTCTCACCAGATCGAGCTTTGTGCCCTCCCTGGGAGCGTGGATACCTCCAAATATAAAAGTGGACTACACAAAAAAAAAGTGGACCCACCGGGACAATATGGGATTCAAATGAAAGATATCCAAGAATTTCATAATAAAAGTTGGGTCCAAGTACCCTGGGGGGCCGCCCCAGCTCTAAAACCGCTTAATATAGGCTTACTTGACCATCATGATAATATGGGATTCAAATGAAAGGTAGTCGGGAGTAGATTACGAATATGGTTAGGAAGTCGGAATAGGCTTTATAATTTATTGATAACGGAAGGGGGGGAGGGATCCTCCACCGTTAATCCAAAAACACCACCCAAAATCAAAACTGGACCGATAAGGACAATATGGGTATCAAATGAAAAGTATGCGGGAATAGATAACGAATCTGGCATACAAATTCATGTCGAAGTATAGGGGGTAACCCCACCCCCACAAAAACGCCCAAAATGGGCACATTAGCCAATCACAGATATATGGGACTCGGTTTGTTTGTTCCGTATAGAATGAAAAACGGCAGAGCAGATTTTTTCGAAATTTTCGCATATTGTGTAGGTTGGTTTGGAAGGAAACATAGGCTACATAATTTTTCGGTATCAGAAGGGGGACGGACCCTCCCCTCTATGCCAAAAACACAACCCAAAATCAAAAGTGGACCGATCGGGACAATATAGGTATCAAATGAAAGGTATTGGAGAGTAGAATACAAATGTGGTATTAAAATTTGAGTTTATGTACCCATCGGGCCGCCCCAACCCCAAACTCCCCCAAACAAAGATATTGGACGTTAATTTCAATATGGGGCTCAATGAAAGGTATTCGGGAGTAGATTTCCATTCTGGCATACAAAATCAGATCGAAGTATAGGGGTTGACGCTAGCCCTCAAATACGTCATTACTATATGATACTTGGTTGAACCGATTTCTTTAAAATTTTCATAGATTGTGTACGTTTGTCTGTAAGGAAACATAGGCTATATAATTTTTAGATATCTGATGGAGGCGGACCCACCCATATCCGAAAGTGGTTCGATGGCCGCAATTAGGGTATCAACTTAAAGATATTGGAGACCAGAAAACGAATATGGTATTAAAATTTGGGTCCAAGGACGTAGCGTTTTATCCGATTTGGTTGATGCATAATAATTTCTGACCTCCAAAATCAATGCCATGTATGGCCTTAACCGATTCATAACCTGATATAGCTCCGATATAAACGGATCTCACGATATGACTTTTTGAGCACCTACATAAAGCAATTCTTGTCCAAATGTATAAAAATTCATAAGGTATTCTTGACAAGGACCTCCCATTATTTTATTTTAGTTTCTGTCTATCTTCTTTGAACAATGTGCCTGGTGTTTTCTTTGTTGTTGTCTCATTTCCTTCAATTTTCTTGGTTCGTTTTTGTGGGGCCTTTTGAATCAAGACGAAATTTCTTTTTCTGACAGTTGCGAGTGATGCCACTTTTACCTTGTGTGCCATTGGTGTATTTTATGGTTTAGTTTTAAATTAACCGTGTTTTGTTGTTTGTCAGTAGTTTTCCAACTCTAACTTGTGTCGATGTGAAGAATACGTTGTTGGCTGGTATGCCGCCATGGGCATGAAGTGTCTTTGCCAGAATGCAGAGTGTCTGATGCTGTTGTAGAAATGGCGCTGGCAAATGCGTATTCTGTTCATTTAAGTTTTGTGAGCCAAAACATAAAATTCCCAAGAGTTTGAATGTGGCTTGTCTGGATAAAAGGGATAGTCGTATTGGGTTGTAGTGAAAAACAAGTAAAAGGGCGTTAAGTTCTGCCGGGCTGAAGCTTATATAGCCTCTACGGTGGATCGCATTTGACACGCTCTCTAGATGACATTTTCAAACAAACATGGTTATGGATCGATATAGACCGTTTTTTTTGTGACTATTAGAAGTCATAAAAATAACACGCTTGAAACTTCATCCAAATCGGATAATAATTGCGCCCTCTATAGGTTCAAGAAGTATAATCGAGTAATCCGGTTATATGGCAGCTATATAAGGTTGTGAACCGATTTGGACTATACTTGGCACAGCTGTTGGAGGAACGTGCCAAGTTTCAGCTTTCTAGAGGCTCAAAAAATACTTTCTAGATGCTTAAGAAGTCGAAACTGAAGATCGGTTTATATGCCATCTATATAAGGGTATCAAGAGGTTTCAACCATACTTAATATAGTCATTGGAACTCATAACCAAACACCTCGTGCAAAATCTCAGCAAAAGAAAAACATTAGGATTGGTTAGTTTGAAGGAGGGTGCGGGTAATACTAAGGACATACACCCAAGCCAGCAATAGCACTCTAAGTACGGAAGTCTAACCCCAAAAAATCTTTGTTAGGAATTCCATGCTCCTTACCAAATCCCTTATCGTTCTCCATTCTGTGCCCCTAAGTTGGTACAAGCAGGATATGGTAACCGCACCTAAGTGCCTGAGTCTCTTTCGCAAAGGCCGGACAGTGACATAGGAAATGTACCAAGATCTTATAATCTTCACCACATGACCTACACATTCTATAGGTCCGTTGTTCTTTGTGTCCCGTTATAATACCGAAAGCCAACTAACCTACCAATAATAGACTGGCAGTACTAATACCTTTGCAGGATTTCCATCTTTCTTCAGACGGTTTTACTGTTACACAGTGCTGGATGTGGGCTCGTGATCCACATCCTTAACCGCATGGAAATAACCATGTTATGCCCAAACAGCCCGAAACAGAGCTCAGTATTTGAGTTCTCAATAAAAATGCCCATCCCTGTTCTGTTCCGTTAGGTTATGTTAATGGGGTTGCTCATCTGGGGTAGATGCGTACCCCAGAAAGTAAGAAAAGAGAAAGAAGATGTGAGACTTTGAACCATATCCAGAGGTTATAAATGAATTAAAGAAACCGGCGGAATAGGGAACCAGAACAAGAGATGAAACGTGTATCCCTCACGCTAGAATCTATGTACCTTCACCGTATCTTATCACACCTTCCGTCGGAACCATTCCCACCCGTCCACAAATCTCAGGAGACCTCCCAAAGGTACGTTCGCAAGATCACCTAAATCGCAGAAGAACCCAAAAAGGAGACACTGCGTCCCTGCAGACCCGGGCATAAAAAGAGCAAGCGCTCGATAGTCTCTTCCTTATCAAGTCAACCCCCGCAGAAGTCATTGTGCGGTATAATCATGTGCGCCGCCATGCGACCTTAGCAAAATTTCCGGGTATGACCCCTATCAATGTGCTCGGTGACCCCTTATCGACCGACAGTAACACTTTCGTTCTCCTACGTCGGATTAGACCCCCAATCAAGTCCCGGACGCCATATAGGAGACATCATAGAAGATAAATGTCTCATCCTCCTCAAACACATCACTCACCTTCCCTTCATCCCTCCCTCCCGGGTAAACGAATCCTGAATGTCCTAATTCCAATCGGTACCGGAGCCAGATAGTCGTAGATCCTCCTCAGTCTACCCTTCGCATGGAACGATGGCTGCAGCTGTCCTCCTTCAGCATGTCGAGCTCCCTCAACCTAAGCGCGACTTCGCTGAGCAGTTTCGAATAAACGCCTCAATGGGCTTCATATACGGCATCCTCCAGACTAGACTACGGTGTGGATCTCAGTGCCCCTGCGAGTAAAGATCACCAGCTCTGTCTTCCTTGGGCTGGTCCCCATGATCTTGCTAATAGTCGACCGAAATCTGACTCGGACCAGCAACAGCGATTGAGTCCCATCCCAGTGAGTCCCATCTCGCAATCGACCCCCCTCTGGCCATCTCATCTACTATGCTCAGTAGTTACACAAATGGCACGTAGCCAAGAGCAGTGACTCGTTCGCCCTGCTCAGAAGAAGCCCTTCTGAGGCATTCATCCACCCCTTTATTCTCTGGAGTCCCTTCATGTCCGGGAACCCATTTAAGTGTCATCTCGTGGAGCCGGAGCCTATGCAGGGAGCCCAAACAATCCGCTACATACCTCGAACTAATCATTCTTGAACCCAAGGCCTTGAGTGCCGCCATACTTTCTACATAAATTCTGAGTATTAAGGACAGTAAATCCCTTACCAGAATTTCTCTTGCGGCTACTGTAATGGCTAAGACCTTTACCTGTAACATTGTACACTCGTCCGGTAGTCTCAAAGTGAGAGCGTCGGAGTAGACCCCCAATCCAGTCCCTGAAGACATCAGTGATCAAGATCAAGTTTTCATCCCCTTCAAACACAGCTTTCACCCTCCATTCATCCCTTCCTCCCGAGAAAATACGTTCTGAATATCCCAATCCCAATTGGTACCGGAGCCAGATCGAAGATAGAATCTTCTACCCTCCGCATGAATAGCATTCAGATTGCAACGGTGGCTGCATCTAACCTCCTTCAGCATGCTGAGCTCCTTCAATCTAATAGCGACCTTGGGGCGCAGTTCCGAATATAGGTTTCAATGGGCTACATATCCAGCATCGCATTCAGACTTGCCTGTGGTGTGGATCTCACGCTAGTCTCTGGACCTTCTCTAGCTTATCGTACGAGCCCTCTTATCCGCGGCCCTCCACCATACCAGTGCCCCATAGGTCAGTATTGGTCTAACAATGGCCGTATACATCCAACAAATCATTTTGGGGTTTTTCCCCACTTCCCACAGTACCTTACGGCTCCTTTCCTTCGTATTGATCTTCCAGGACAGCTTCGAGTCGAGGAATATACCATGGTACTTCGTCTGCATCGACAGCTGCAGGGTGATCCCGTTCAAGGACGGGGGTCTGTACTCCGATTTCTTGTATCTGCGAGGGAAGAGCACCGGCTCCTAACCGGCTAATGGTCGACAGAAACCTGTCTCAGCCATCAACACGATGTCGGCCGCATAAGCGATTGAGTCCTTTATGGCCGGGAACCCATATCAGCATCAAATCGTGGACCCGGAGCCAATACAGGGACTCCAAACATTCCACCACACACCTTGACCTCACCGTCCTCGATCGAAGAAATTCTCTTGCGTCTACTGTAATGGCTCAGACTTTTGCCCGAAAGACCGATGTTGAGTGAGTCGGAGGGGGTCCCCAATCCATTCCCGGACTACATCTTGGAGCCAGCATTGAATATCAAGGTTTCATCCTCCTCAAACACTGTATTCACTTTCCATTCATCCCTTCCAGACGTGAAGACGAATCCGATTTGGTATGGGAGCCAGATAGTCGGAGATCCTCTACATTCTACTCTCCACATCAATAGCATCGAGAAGGGAACTGTAGCCGCACCTGTTTTCTTTCAGTATGCCGAGTTCCTTCAGCCTAAACTCGACCTTGGGGGCGCAGTCCCAATATAGGCCTCAATGGGCTACATATCCAGTATCGCCTCCAGACTGCGGTGTGGATCTCAGTGCCCCTGCGTGTAAAGAGCACCAGCTCTGTCTTCCTTGGGCTGGTCCCCATGATCTCGCTAATAGTTGACAGAAATCTACTTCGGACCAGCAACACGACGTCGGCCGCATTAGCGATTGAGTCCCATCTCACAATCGGCCCCGCTCTGGCCGTCTCATCTACTATGTTTAGTAGTTCGACAAATGGCACGTGGGCAAGACCCGTGACTGTACCGCCCGGCAAACCCTCCTGGCGCATTCGTCCGCCCCATCATTCCCTGGAGCCCCCTTTATGCCCGGGAACCCGTATCAGCGTCACATCGTGAACCCGTAGCCTATACAGGGAGTCCATACAATCCGCAACACACCCCGAACTAACCATTCTCGAACCTAAGGCCTTGAGTGCCGCCATACTTTCCACATCAATCCTGACTTTTGAGGACAGTAGATCCCTTACCAGAATTTCTCTTGCAGTTGCTGTAATGGCTCAGACCTTTGACTGAAACACCACACACTCGTCCGGTAGTTTCAAAGACATACCGATGTTGAGCGCGTCTGTGTAGACCCCAAATCCAGTCACTGACTCCATCCTGGAGCCATCATTGAAGATCAAGGTCTCATTCCCCTCAAACAGAGCATTCATCTTCCATTCGTCCCTCCCTCCTGGGCAAACGAATGCTGCTTATCGCGATCCCGGAGCCAGAAAGTCGGAGATCCTTCTCAGTCTACTGGCTGCAGCTGTCCTCCATCTGCATACCGAGTCCCTCAGCCTAAGCGTGACCTTGGGAGATCAGTTCCGAATATAGGCATCAATGGGCTACGTATCCAGCATCGCCTACATACCTGCCTACTGTGCCGATCTCAGTGCGTCTGTGACTCCGACGCAGGCTTGTCTCTGGACCTTCTCCTCGATTCCTCTTATCCACTGCCCCCACCATACCAGTGATCCCTTACCAGAATTTCTCTTGCAGTTGCTCTAATGGCTCAGACCTTTGGCTGAAACACCACACACTCGTCCGGTAGTTTCAAAGACATACCGATGTTGAGCGCGTCTGTGTAGACCCCAAATCCAGTCACTGACTCCATCATGGAGCCATCATTGAAGATCAAGGTCTCATTCCCCTCAAACAGAGCATTCATCTTCCATTCGTCCCTCTCTCCTGGGCAAACGAATGCTGCTTATCGCGATCCCGGAGCCAGATAGTCGGAGATCCTTCTCAGTCTACTGGCTGCAGCTGTCCTCCATCTGCATACCGAGTCCCTCAGCCTAAGCGTGACCTTGGGGGATCAGTTCCGAATATAGGCATCAACGGGCTACGTATGAGATCGGCACAGTAGGCAGGTATGTAGGCGATGCTGGGCCTACATACCTGCCTACTCTGCCGATCTTAGTGCGTCTGCGACTCCGACGCAGGCTTGTCTCTGGACCTTCTCCTCGATTCCTCTTATCCACTGCCCCCCCCATACCAGTGCCCCATAAGTCAGTACTGTTATAAAAATGGTCATCCAACAAATCATTTTGTGGGTTATCGCCCCACTTCCTAACGAATATCCACCTGCAGGAGTAAAAAGCCCATAGTGCTTTACGGCTATTTTTCTCCGCAGGCTTTCCTTTTCAACACAGCTTCGAATCGAGGACTATGCCAAGGTACTTCGTTTGCATCGACAGCTGCAGGGTGATCCCGTTCAAGGACGGGGGTCTGAACTCCGGTTTCTTGTATCTGCGAGGGAAGAGCACCAGCTCGATCTTCCTTAAGTTGGTCCTCAACCCTTTCCTGGTAGCCCATAGCGACAATCTCCTCATTGATCCTTCCATGATCTCGCCAATGGTCGACAGAAACCTTCCTCGGACCAGTAACACGACGTCGGACGCAAAGGCGATTATCTTCGTGCCATCTCCGCCGAAATCCATTAGGATTTCATTACTCAACAGGTTGCACAGAATCGGCAAGAACACCCTCCCTGGGGCTCTCCTTTCGCTAACCGCCTCCTGACCACATTTGTCTCCCAAGCACGCAAAGCATATTGTTAGTCCACTGGGAGATAATAGGGTGGATTCTCGTGCGGTCCAGTGCGGCGATTATTGATCCTATCTCCACGTTATTGAAGACTCCCTCAATATCCAAGAAGACCGCCATAGTGTACTCCTTCTGCCGGAGGGACGTCTTGACCTCTCGTACCACTTCGTGAAGAGCCATCTCCAACGACCTGCCTTTGAGGTATGTTTGTTGTGCCCCATTGAAGTTCTCCGGCGTCAGTCTTTTTTTCACCTTCAGGTCTATCAGTCTTTTCAGTGTTTTGACAGACTTATGGGCCTATAATTGGAGGCCACCGTAGCGCAGAGGTTATCATGTCCGCCTATGACGCTGAACGCCTGGGTTCGAATCCTGGCGAGACCATCAGAAAAAAATTTTCAGCGGTGGTTTTCCCCTCCTAATGCTGGCAACATTTGTGAGGTACGATGACATTTCAAACTTCTCTCCAAAGAGGTGTCACTCTGCGGCACGCCGTTCGGACTCTGCTATAAAAAGGAGGCCCCTTATCCTTGAGCTTAAATTTGAATCACTCAATGATATGTGAGAAGTTTGTCCCTGTTCCTTAGTGGAATATTCATTGGCAAAATTTGCAATTTATGGGTCTATAATCCTTCGTCGTGCTGTGATTTATTTTTCCAGCCTTGGGTATAAAGACCATCCGTACCTCCCCCATGCCTTTGGTCATACCAGGCTCGATCGCCGTTCTAGCCGATGTTGGTTGATAGGAGGATTCGTGGTTCTCATCCCCCACCTATGCCAAGACAACATATTCTTTAAACCTTCCATGGCACTTCTTCCTCGCCTAAGTACACATCTCAGTAGCCAATACATGGTTTGAGGCCCCATTACGATCCTTCGGCCCTTCTCAGTACACTCCTGGATATGACACTTCCAGTTCAGTTTCCTATCCATGATCACTCCCAAATTTAATCGAATTTCGATGTAATTTTTATTAAAAATTAAATGTCAAAGACTTTTTCAAAAGCGGTATTTTTCGAAGATGTATGCACCGATTAAAGGGAAAATTTATTTTCACCCTTATGGTAACCCAAAAACATAATATTGATAAAACAAATGTAGGTGGTTATATTATGGCAAATTTTTCCTTTTTTTTTTGCCACCAAAGAAGACACCGAACAATGTGTCTTCTTAAAACGTCTAAGAATTCTTCAGGTGTTTGAAATAGAAAAAAAAGTAAAATACCTTGCCGCCCGCGTCATGCCTCTGAAGATGGATATTTATAAGCCAGGATATTAAATTTTTATTTTTAATTTTTTTCCTTGGCTGTTCATTTCTTGTTTCTTTTAAGATAATTTTTTCTATTGTGTTGAGGAAAATTTGTTCTTCGCCCTTCAGAAGTGGTGTTGGTTTCAGTCAGTCAGTTTTTTTTTGGCACACACACTGTTCCTCCTGTGTTTTGGCAGGATTTTCTTGTAAGAGTATGTAAATCAAAGGTACATTGTGTGTGCTTTCACACAACACACTTCACTTCATTGCCAAGGAGACCAAGTAGGAGGGCTCATAAAATTCCGGAAGATAATTTATATGAAAAATATTCAAATCCTTCTCCCTTTTCAAGCAGCGCAACGGAGCGCACCGCATCACAATGTAATGAACTTTGATTTGATACCTACCCAAGTGCCGAGTTCACCTCCTGATGTTTAATGGTTGATGTTATTGTTGTTGTTGTGGAGGCTTAGCATTTTGTCTATTTCCATTAATTCTTGAAGTTTGGAATAATAGAATTTGCGACGTTGATTCCATTACGTCTTACATCCACTTAAGAGGGGATGATTTGCAAATGTTTTAGCATTTATTTCCGACATTATTTCTATGAGAATGTTCGTGGCTTACAGATGGTGGAGGTTTATTTTGCACCAAGATTGGTGGGCACATTAAATGTTGATTTGAAAGTAATGTGCAATTTTTAGTCTGGTAGGAATTTTGTTAAAAGGTAAGAAAGCCAAATTAATGATGCCACTTGGAAAAGTGTTTGGAGGCATTTTTGTGTCATAATGAGTTTAAATAAGTTCGGATAAATTTGCGTTGCTACCTTTTTACGAGTGACAGAGCTTTGAAATAAAGCAATATCATACCCACCAGCATAGGATGGGGGTATTCTAATCTAGTCATTTTGTTTGTAACACCTCGAAATATTCGTCATAGACCCCATAAATTATAAATATTCGTCACGTCGTTCTGAGTCGATCTAGCCATGTCCGTCCGTCCGTCTGTCGAAATCACGATAGCGTTCGAACGCCTAAAGCTAGCTGCTTGAAATTTTGCATAGATACCTAATATTGATGTAGGTCGTTGGGGATTGCAAATCAGTCATATCGGTTCAGATTTGGATATAGCTCCCATATAAACCGATCTCCCGATTTGCATTCTTACAAGCCGAAATTTTTGTCCGATTTGGCTAAAATTTTGCCTGTAGTGTTCTGTTTAGACTTCCGATAACTGTGTCTAATACGGTCCAAATCGGTATATAACCTAATATAGCTCCCATACAAACCGATCTCCTGATTTGACTTCTTGAGCCCCTAGAAGCCGCGATTTTGTCCGATTTGGCTGAAAGTTTGAAAGTGGTGTTCTGTTATCACTTCCTCCAACTGTGCCAAATACGATCCAAATCGGTCTATAACCTGATATAGTTCCCGTGTAAACCGATCTCCCGATTCGATTTCTTGAGCTCTTTCAAGCCGCAATTTTCGTCCAACTTGTCTAAAATTTTGCAGATATTGTTCTGTTAAGACCACCAACGACTGTGCCACGTACGGTCCAAATCGGTCTAAAACCTGATGTAGCTTCCATATAAACTGATCTTTCGATTATATTTCTTGAGACCTTACAAGCCGTCACTTTTATGACTTCCAACAACTGCGCTACGTACGGTCCCCCGATTTGACTTTTTGAGCCCTAACAAGCCGTAATTTTTGTCCGATTTTGCTGAAATTTTGCATGTAGAGTTTTGTTATAACTTCAACCACTGTGTCAAATACCGTCCAAATCGGTCATTAACCTGATATAGCTCCAATATAAACCGATCTCCCGATTTGACTTATTGAGTCGCAATTTTCGTTCGATTCGGCTAAAATTTTGCAAATAATGTTCCGTTAAGACTTCCAACAACAATGGCACGTACGGTCCAAATCGGTGTAGAACCTGATATATATCCCATATAAACCGATCTTCCGATTTTACTTCTTGAGCCCTTACAAGCCGCGGTATTTATCCGATTTGGCTAAAATTTTGCATAAAGTGTTCTGTTCTGACTTGCAACAACTGTCCCAATTGCGGTCGAAATCGGTCTATAACCAGCTATAGCTCCCATATTCTGGCAGAATTCATGGTGGTGTGTTCCCAAGATTCGGTCCGACCGAACTTAGTACACTTTTACTTTATTTAAGCAAAACATGAATTAAATTAAGATTCTTCACAGCTTTATGATGTCTTCGAACGGTCTACATGTCCTGCAGTTTTTTATATCCTCCTCCATAGAAAGGGGTATACGAATTTCGTCATTCCCTTTGTAAATCCTCCAAATATTCGTCTTAGACACCATAAGGTGTAGAAATTCTTGATCGTCATGACATTTTAAGGCGAAAAACCTTAAAATGTCATGTCCATCCGTCTGTCCGTCCATCTGTCCGTCCGCCTGTCCGCCCGTCTGTCCGTCCATCTGTCCATCCGTCTTTCCGCCCGTCTGTCCGTCCGTCTGTCGAAAGCACGGAAACTTTCGAAGGAGTAAATCTAAACGTTTAACATTTTGCACAAATACATCCTATTATTGTAGATCGGTTATGATTTTTGATATAGCTGCCATATAAACCAATCTTGGTTCTTGACTTCTTGAGCCTCTAGAGTATGCAATTCTTATCCGATTTGGCTGAAATTGCATGCGGTGTTTTCTTATGATTTCCAACAGCTTTTCTAAGTATTCTTGAAATCGGTCCATAACCTGATATAGCTGTCATATACCCTCCACCATAGGATGGGGGTATACTAATTTCGACATTCCCTTTGTAACTCCTCCAAATATTCGTAAAAGACCACATAAGGTGTAGATATTCTTGATCGTCATGACATTTTAAGGCGATCTAGTCATGTCCATCCGTCTGACCGTCCGTCTTTACGTCCGTCTTAACGTCCGTCTGTCCGCCCGTCTGTCCGTCCGTCTTTCCGTCCATCTATCCGTCCGTCTGTCCGTCCGTCTTTTCGTCCATCTGTCCGTCCGTCTTTCCGTCCGCCTATCCGCTCGCCTGTCCGTCCATCTGTCCGTTCGTCTGCCGTCCATCTGTCCGTCCGTTTTCCGTCCGTCTGTCCGTCCGTCTTTCCGTCCGTCTTTCCGTCCGTCTTTCCGTTCGTCTGTCCGTCCGTCTTTCCGTTCGTCTGTCCGCCCGTCTGTCGATAGCACGCAAACTTTCGAAGGAGTAAATCTTGAGCCTCTAGAGTATGCAATTCTTATCCGACTTGGCTGCAATTGCATGCGGTGTTTTCTTATGATTTCCAACAGCTTTTCTAAGTATGGTTGAAATCGGTCTATAACCTGATATAGCTGTCATATAAACCGATCTGGGGTTTTGACTTTTTGAGCCGCTAGAGGGCGCAATTCTTATCCGATTTGGCTGAAAGTTTGCATGAGGTTTTCCGTTATGACGTCAAACAATTGTGAAAAGTATGCTTTAAATCGGTCCATAACCTGATATAGCTGTCATATAAACTGATCTGGGGCGTTGATTTTTTGAGCCTCTAGAGGGCGCAATTCTTATCCGATTTAGCTGAAAGTTTGCATGAGGTTTTTCGTTATGACATTAAACAATTGTGATAAGTATGCTTCAAATTGGTCCATAACCTGATATAGCTGTCACATTAGCCGATCTGGGATCTTGACTTCTTTAGCCTCTAGAGGGCGCAATTTATATCAGATTTGACCGAAAATTTGTACAACGGCTTTTTCCATGACCTTCAACATACGTGTCAAATATGATCTGAATCGGCCTATAGCCTGTTACAGCTCCCATATAAACCGATCTCCCTATTTTACTTCTTGGGCCCCTAAATGACGTAATTCTTATTCGAATTAGCTGAAATTTTAAACTTTACACTATAACATCTAGTATGGTCTCCAACATTCATTTATATTATGGTCCGATTCGGACCATAACTTGATATATCTCCAATATGATAGCAATTCTTTTCCTTTATCCTTTGTTTGCCTAATAAGAGATACCGGGAAAAGAACTCGACAAATGCGATCCATGGTGGAGGGTATATATGATTAGGCTGGGCGGAACGTAGCACGCTTTTACGTCTTACTTTTTGTTTGTGTTTGATGGCCTGCTGACGTTTAGCCTTAACTTTCAAAATCTACGCACAAACACATTTCCAGCGTACATATGGCCATTTTGAGTGCATATGACCCAAATAGCACCAAATTAGTGTACACTATGCGCATAAATCTTCAATATGAGTTTAAATCTCTTCATATGTCCTTTTCGAAGGCTAGGGTGGGGAGACTCTTGTACTCAATCCCAAAGATTTACCCGTATTTGGATGACATATTGTTACTCTTGTCCCTAATACCTATCATTTCAAAATCTTAATTTTTCGGACTCCAAACCTAAGCTAAGAAAGGCCTTTGGGGGCCGAGCTAAGCACCCGGTCTTAAGGCTCCAATACCTTTTTTGGTTGCGGAGATAAACGAAGGCATATGTGGTTCGATTTTCATGTCATTCATAATTGAGATCCCTGGCAAAATTATTCAGTTTAGAAGATTACAGTTACAAAGGTTTGGAAATCCGACAACCATTGAAGATTTGGAAGCCCAAAGTATTTTATTATTATTATTAAACATTTTTTGAAACTCTATATACGATAGCAACGAAAGTTATATACCCAACAACTAAATGAAGTTTTATTTTTATTTTCAGGTATGTGTGACTGTGATGTTTTTTAATTACTAAGAATTAAGGTATGTGTTTCCAAAGGGTAATGAGTAAAAATTAACTCAAAACTGATTAAATACTCCACCATAAAATTATGTCATACGTACTTCTTTATTCCGTTTGTAACACCTGAAATATTGGTCTCAAATACTATAAACTAAACGCATCCTTTCTGTTGTGAGAGGGTACTAGAACTACCCTTTTCCTTGTGAAAGCGTTCTAAAACTACACATTCTTTCGTGAAAGGCTACTTAAACTAGCCTATCCTTTGTGAAAGGGAACCAAAACTACCCTTCCCTTCCTAAAGGGTACAAAAACTACATTTTCCCTTGTGCAAGTGTACTAAAACTACCATTTCCCTTGTGAAAGGGTACTAAAACTACCCTTTCCTTTGTAAAAACGAACTAAAAGTACCCTTTCCTTTGTGAAAGGATACTAAAACTGCCCTTTAACTTCTAAAACTGGTACTTTAACTACCCTTTTCCTTGCAAAATGGTACTGAAACTACACTTTCCTTTGTAAAAGGTTACTAAAACTACCATTTCCTTTATGAAAGGGCACTTAAACTATGCTTTCGTGTGAGAGAGGCTACTGAGACTACACTTTCGTTTGGGAAAGGGTACTAAAACTACTCTTTCATTTGTGAAAGTGTATTAAAATTGCTTCCTCCTTTGTGAAAGGGTACTTAAACTATCCTTTCCTTTGTACTTAAACTACCTTTCTTTTGGAAAACTTTCTTAATCTACCCACTGCTTTATGAAAGGGTTTTAGTAGCACATGTTCCTATGAGAAATGGTACTCCTTTTTACTCCTTTTGCTTTGTGAAAGGGTTCTTAAACTACCGTTTTCTTAAATACCCTTTCCCAAAGAAAAATGTTTTTAAGTACCCTTTTCATAGGAACAACTACCCTTTCCTTTGAGAAAGGTTAGTAAAACAACCCTTTTCTTTGGGAAAGGATACTGAAGCTCCTCATTCATCTATGAAAGGTTACTAAGACTACCCTCTCTTATGGCGTCTTACTCTTACCTTTCAGTTGGTAGAGGGCATTAGGTTAAGTTATGTTAGGTTCAAGTGGCAGTGTGCCATCAGACTCACTTAGACGTTTTCGTTCATTGGGTTATCAAAGGAACAGAAATTCCTAGTTCCTATCATTGAATCATCCAGATCGCTTTGAAAAGCCGAATAACTTGCGAATGTTCAAATCCGCTAAATCAGACAGGTTCTCAAAGAAATGAGAACCTAGGGTGGAACTCCTTCTGACTGCTAGTGCGGAACACACACACAGAAGGTGTTCTATGGTCTCTTCTTCTTCGATGTCTTCACAGCTTCTGCAAAAGTCGTTGCAACCTTCATGTTTTCCGATTAGACAGTGACCTGTTATGACGAACGCAATGACCGAGACGTCTGTTCTAGCCAATGACAGCAAAGCGGTAGATTTCTTCAAGTTAATATTAGGCCACATAGTTTTTGAATGCTCACAGCCGCCTCTTTGTGACCATCTATCATTCGTTGTGCTTCGGGCCTGGTCCTGAAACCTTTGCTTAAATGTCGCTAGAGGCATACCCACAGCTTCCAGTATCCCTGGAGTGTGTAGGGTAGGTTCTAGTCTTGCAAGCTCATCCGCTGTACAATTCCCAGGGATATCTCTGTGGCCCGATACCCAGAACAGAGATCTGCGACAGTCGAAATCGATGTTTGTGATCAGATCTCTGCTTGATACACACTGCTGTGGTCGAGTAACCTCTTCGATATGACCAGTTCTAGATATTTAGAGTGCGGCTTCAACTAGTGATTTAAGGTTTGAAGGCGGCATCTCTGAATCGTGTGCCATATATAGGGAAGCCAGCCAGTAGTAGCCAACCCTGAGAGTTTATTTCAAGTTTGGCTACTACTAAATCTTCAGTGCTTAGCGACGGAAGATGAAAAACATTCAGACTACACTTTGCATGAATACAGGCTCTGTGTCTGCCATTTCCCGTACCCTTGAGTAGTTTAAATTCCGAAATTCTTAGTTCAGGAACCATTCCTCCACACACTAATGGTTCCGAGATAAGAACCACATCAAATTCCCCTGGCATCAGGAGGACCTTTAGTGCCGCCGAAGCGGCCTTACAATAGTGGAGATTTATCTATAGAAACCGGACCATAGTCAGGATTCAGAACTTCCACCACTGTTGCATAAGCCTTGTCTTCTGATTCCGCCAGGAGTTTATCCTCACAATATTCGCTAGATCTTGTAATGATGAGCTTCCGTACGTACCCATGGGCAGGTGAGAAAACAGTGGAACCACTCTGCCTCAGGACACTGGAAACTTGCAGTGTGGACGATTCCTCCTTAGATGCTTCACTAGCTGCTGCTGCCGAAGTACTTTTTGAATTCCGTCCTTCCCCGCTGGCACACACCTTGAGCCCAGTCCAACCGGATGACCCATCCACACAGGTCTTATCGTGTCCCGTCTCGATTGTGGCAGGGAGTTTTTCGGTCTCCTGCAATCCGTCAGACTTTAGCGCTGTAGTCGATAGTTCCTCACACAAGTGTTTAGCAACAACTGCTGTATCGCATCCTGTTTCCTCCATTCCATCGCTTCTATAGACCATCAGTCTCAACTTCTTGAATCCGTAAGATACAACTCTTTCACACTTGTTGAGATCTCCGAGACAGCCGGAGTTTAGTACGAATACTGCATGTCTCCGGTCACCATCAGCCTCATCCAATCCACTGATCTTCCAGTCGATGGTTGAAAGTTTGAGAGTATTCGGGTCATTCGCACCAAGCCTCTCAATAGACCTGAGAGCGATACGTGCTCTATTATTCTAAAGAGCGTGTTGGTTTGCTGGGGAAGGCCGATGGCCTAGACAAATTGTAGGCATGTGCAGATAGAATAGGTTCGGCCTTGTCCTTAAGACTCAAACCAGGTGTCTTCGTCAAAAGCCCCTTCTGACCAGTCGGCTAGTGTAAGTTTCAGTAGCAGACAACATGCTACGGCCTGATACCACCGTCGCAGGTGTTGGGTCTTTGAAGACCCTTCTATGCCTACTCCCGGGCTCGAGATCTGCCGCACCACTGGAAACCGACGCAGATCATCTACAGCCTGATGGATACCACTATCGTAGCTATCCTTGAGTGAACATAAATAATCACCTATTACGAGTTACAGAAAAATTCTTGCAGAGTGAAATAACAAAACGTCCGCTTCACTTTACTGCGAGTGTGTAAAACTCATTCATAATTGCCTATTACCAATATTAGTTAATTTCCTTAATAATATAAAAATGTTCCCTTTTAGCATTTGCCTTATTTTTCTGCTTTCCTTTTTTGTAACTTTTGTTTGAGGAGAAACAATTCATTTGTTTGTTGTGACACATTTTAGCTAAAGACATTCTCAATTTAAACAAGTGACAATACAAAATTAACAGGAAAATATTCATGGCTCAGCCTCAAAGGGAAACGAAAAAATAACTAAAAACCCTTTCCCATACTGCTACTCATCAAAGTTAATTTAAGCTTCAGGGCACGTAGATACCCGTGTAAGTATCAATAAGTTCGCTTAACGCATTTCAATGTTAATTAGGACTTTGGTATTCCTTACTGGTATCGTGTAAGAATAAATTAAAAAATTTGTTTCTTTGGAAATATTTCAAACATTAAACATTTTCGAAAGGTCGGTTTAGGTGTGTGTGTGTGTGTTATACTTGTGAAGGGAGTTATGGGGGTCGTGTATGGGGTCTTTTCTTTAAGAGCCACATAACATGAATACCTGGTTTGAATCCTGGCAAAGACATCAGACAACATTTTAAGTGGTGGTTATCCCTTTACTTATGCTGGTGACTGTTCTAAGGTCTCCAGCCATGTTCCACAGCCATTCCTACTAAATGACACGCTGCTTCATCAGCTGCTAGTTCTTGGGCAAAGAAAGCAATCGCTTGTCGTTGATCCCAAGCTTATGGAGTTTATCAACTTTCTTTAGATTCTTATGCGGCCATGCCCTTATCTGTAATGCCCTCGGCTCTGGTGTTAAGGTTTGTGTACAATGGGGGCTAATGATTTCATTTAATATCGATTTGAATTCGTCCTTTTGTGCATAACCAATGAAGTTTGCCTCAAATACCTTTTCGCCCTATTTAAATTCATTGAAAACCTGTGCTAAACATTTCAATTAATTGACAAAATTCATTCATTTCCTTTTGGTTCCACTTCAATACTATTTGTCTTGCTGTCTGTCTGTCGGTCTGTCCCAGGAAGAAGACAGATAATGAAAAATTTTTGTTTACCTTTGACCAAAAAAAGAAGAAAAAACAATCACTTCCTTTCCCAGTATGGCATTGTTTTGCGTTTTTGTCCCAAGTTGATGCCTCAAGTACGAAGAAACTTTTCAAACAGCCAAGAAACCCCTATTTTTTTGCATTTCCCCCCAATACATTTTCCATTGTTTTTCTTGTGAGTGGAGAGTTTCTGGCATATTTGGGGTTGTTGTTTCAACAAAACGCCAATCCATTTGAATTTACATCTTTCAATTTTTGGTTTGCCAAGCAACTTTGCTAAAATCCTCCCACACACTCCAACATACACGTCCATGGCTTTGATGCTCATGCCCTCACTAACCTTAAGCACATTAGGACTAGGGTTGCCGTTCGCGGCCTTAATCTGTAATCAGGTTCAGTTAGATCATTTGTCAAGCGTAACAGGAAGCCTTCTAGTTTCTTACGTTGCATCAGCCTTAAAACTTGCGATTGTTCACATTTGCTAATTCCAACAAGTCTTCTGAGAAAAATTAGTTCAAAGTAGTACTCCCTCTGCTTGGGCAGTGCGGGGCTAACATTCGACAGATGTTCTGCGGTTTCCTTATTTTACTCAAAGTTCTCGGATCTTGTCTTCTTGAGCCTTTAGGGGGCGCAATTCTTATACGATTTGGCTGAAATTTTGCACATAGCGTTTCTATATGGCTTCCAACAACTGATAAGGTTTAAATCGGTTCATAATCTGATATATTTGGCATATAAACCGATCTTGGGTCTTGACTTCTTGAGCCTTTACAGTGCGCGGTTCTAGTCCGATGAGGCTGAAATTTTGCGCGAGGGATTTTGTTATGACTTCAAACAACTGTGCCAAGTATGGCCTAATGTAGCTGCCATATAAGCCCATCTGGTATCTTGACTTCTTGAGCCTCTAGTTTCTGTTTTGTTTTCCTACAACTGTGCCAAGTATGGCCTAAATCGGTTCATAACCTGATATAGCTGCCATATAAACCGATCTCCCGATTCTTAACCAATTTGCTCAATGATTTCCATTATGGTCTTTAATATCCATACTAAGTATGGCCTGAATCTGTCCATAACCTGCTATAGCTTTAATAGCATGGACAATTTTATCCGTTTTCCTTTGTTTGCCTATAAAGAGATACCGGGCAAAGAACTTGACAAATGCTATCCATGATGGAGGGTATATAAGATTCGGTCCGGCCGAACTTAGCACGCTTGTACTTGTTTCTTGCTAACAACAACAAAGCGATAGATCTTTGTTTGTCAAGTAGGGCGGGACTGGGAGCCATTCGTCGCATAGAAACTGATCACAATCGGAATCTCCACACTGATGTTGAAAACCTGGATGAAGCGGGATTCAAGGTTATTCGAGGTTAGAGCGAGGAGGCTAAAAGCCTAAAATAAGTCACTGTGTCAAATTTCAGTGAAATCGGATTATAAATGCGCCATTTATGTGGCCAAGATTTTAAATCGAGATATGGGTCTATAAGGCAGCTATATCCAAATCTGGACCGATCTAGACCAAATTAAAGATGGTTGTGGAAGAGCCTAAAACAGCTCACTGTCTCAAATTTCGACGACATCGGACAATAAATGCGCCTTTTATTGGCCCAAAACCTTAAATATAGAGATCGGTCTATATGGCAGCTATATCCAAATTTCGACCGATCTGTGCCATATTGCAGAAGTATGTTGAGGGGCTTAACTTACCTCACTGTCTAAAATTTCGACGACATCGGACAATAAATGCGCCTTTTATTGGCCCAAAACCTTAAATCTAGAGATCGGCCTATATGGCAGCTATATTCAAATCTGAATCGATCTAGGCCAAATTGAAGAAGGATGTCGAAGGTCTTAACACAACTCACTGTACCAAATTTCGGCGACATAGGACAATAAATGCGCTTTTTATGGGCGCAAGACCTTAAATCGAGAGAACAGTCTTTATGGCAGCTGTATCCAAATCTGGACCGATCTGGGCCAAATTGAAGAAGGATGTCAGGGGGCCTAACACAACTTACAGACCCAAATTTTGGCAAAATCTGATAATTAATGCGCCTTTTATGGGCTCAAGATCTTAAATCGAGAAAATAGTCTTTATGGCAGCTATAGCCAAATCTGGACCGATCTGGACCAAATTGAAGAAGGATGTCGGGTGGCCTAACACTCACTCACTGTCCCAAATGTGAGCAATATCGAACAATAAATGTGGTTTTTATGGGCCTAAGACCCTAAATCGGAGGATCGGTCTATATGGCAGATATATCCAAATCTCGACCGATCTGAGCCAATTTGAGGATATCGAAGGGCCTAAAACAACTCACTGTCCCAAATTTCAGCAAAATCGGACAATAAATGTGGCTTTTATGGGCCTAAAACCTTAAAACGGCGGATCGGTCTATATGGGGTTATATGAATAGCCCATCTTCGAATTTAACCAGCTTATGCACAAAAAAAGAATCTGTGCAAAGTTTCAGCTCAATATCTCTATTTTTAAAGACTGTAGTGTGATTTCAACAGACATACGGACAGACGGACGGACATGGCTAGATCGTCTTAGATTTTTACGCTGATCAAGAATATATACTTTATAGGGTCGGAAATGGATATGTTGCAAACGGAATGAAAAAATGAATATACCCCCATCCTTCGGTGGTGGGTATAAATAGGGACTCTGGTTAATGGGAACTACACCGCCTTTACTGGGGAAGTTTAGCTGAAAGCTACCGGGCTCGTCCACAGGTTGCGGATGGTGGAAAGCTACGTTTTTATGCGGAGTAACTACAACTGCAGCCGCGGCCTGTCAGAGATTTCGAGGGAAGAGTCTCTGTGAGCGTTCAGGTGGCATTGGTAAAAAAAATCAAATTTGGCCACGAACATTCCACTAAGTAACAGGAACAAACTTCTCACATACCAATTAGTGCAGTGCGATTCAAGTTTTAAGCCTAACAATAAGGGACTCCTTTTTATAGCCGAGTCCGAACGGCGTGCCGCAGTGCGACACCTCTTTGTAAAGAATTTTTTATATGTCATAGTACCTCACAAATGTTGCCAGCATTAGGAGGGGTAAACCACCGCTGAGAATTTTTTCTGATGGTCTCGCCAGGATTCGAACCCAGGCGGTCAGCGTCATTGGCGGACATGCTAACCTATGCGCTACGGTGGCCTCCCTGGTGGCAATGGCTCTTATTTAAAAACAGAGTGGTAATGATACTCGAGATGACAAGACGAGTTATTGGCCCCTGTTCCCAGGCTGGGGGCGGCTAGAGGCGAGCATCGGATCTTAGAGCTAGCGATCGCACAAAACCCATGCGGTTGGGCCGCTGAGCCAGTAACCCGCCCTCGGAAAACTATAAGAATCACTCTGAGAAACAAATGTAAAAACGGACCTCCCCGAACGTTGACCACCCACACAAACGAAAAAAGACCATGATTTTCTTATCTGCTCCTAGAAAGTCCGCACTTTTCATAGAAAAATGTGTACACATTAGCGGATGTATTGGAGAAGCACAAGGCAGATATTACCGCCTTACAGAATTCTCTTGATTCTCTCGCGGTTGCGGTGTCTAAGTCGTTTGCCGCAGTGCGATTCGGAATTGCTGTAGCACTCGGATAATTCCTTCATCCGCTCTAAAAACTTTAGAAGGTAGCCTTCCGCTGCAAATTTCAGATCCCGTATTTGTACTACGTTCATGACTTCGTGATCGAAAGGTTCGTTCCCTAGGGGAGTGGTTGAGTGTTTTGCATTCTTGATGCCACGCATGGTGTCTAGCGGTGGGTGTACCGCTACGCTGGTGGAATACGATTGGACCACCTCTTTCTCTTTGGCTTTTCAGCTTTTTTGATGGGGCTTTCAACCGCTTATCACGAATGTATTTCTCCGGTTCCTTCTGTAAATGGTCTTCGGTGCACACGTCTGTGGCATCGTTTACCGGCTGACACTGACTTACTAGCTCCTCTTTCTTTAGAATGTAGATCTATCCTATTGATATGGGGGTTAAACGCTTAGAACTGTTTGATTTTGCGTTATCGTGTGTGGGATATGATTTTCTCACATTCGTAAATAAGTCCCTGCTCGGGCGCCACTTGCAACGTGGAGTTTTCGTCCATCCGTAGATGCTCTACCGTTCATCTCTGTGTGGCAATATTTGCAGCCCGAAATTGATTTACTAGCTGCTCTCTCTTTAGAATGTAGATCCACCCTAGTGATACGGTGGAGAAATGCTTAAAACGGCTTAATTTTGAGTTATCGCTGTGTCTCAGTCGTTTACCGCAGTGCGATTTGGAATAGTCCGTATTAACCATTAAGGACCCAAATCTTGAATAATAACACACTTATAAAAACCTGTCAGGTTATGCGGTACAGGTTTTATTGTTATTATACTTCATTAATTACAATTCAAAATGGTGTTCTAAGCTCTTAGGTCCAGGGTATTGATTGGTGTAGTCAGTGAGGCGCTGTAGCCCATAGGTGACTGAGAAATTAATCAAAGATCAAGGAATTAAGCTACTCGGTTGAATGGATTTGATATTCGGTATGCATGAGAATATCATGCTTAGCAGTATTGGTGCGAACGGATCGCGATTTGATGGGAACAAATCGGCAATATAGTGCAAACGAATCAGAGCTATGATGCCAACGCATCAGCGTTATGATACGAACGCATCAGCTCTAAAATGCTAATGATGCGAATGAATCAGCGATATGATGCGAACGAATCGCATCGGGATGCGAACGAATCGCATCGGGATGCGAACGAATCGCATCAGGATGCGAACGAATCGCATCAGGATGCGAACGAATCGCATAGGCATGCGAACGAATCGCATCGGGATGCGAACGAATCGCTTCGGGATGCGAACGAATCGCATCGGGATGCGAATGAATCGCATCGGGATGCGAACGAATCGCCTCAGTATGCGAACGAATCCTATCGGGATGCGAACGAATCGCTTAGGGATGCGAACGAATCGCATCGGGATGCGAACGAATCGCTTCGGGATGCGAGCGATTCGCTTCGATGCGAGCGATTCGAACGAATCGCATCGGGATGCGAACGAATCGCTTCGGAATTTGAACGAATCGCTTCGGGATGCGAACGAATCGCATCGGGATGCGAATGAATCAGCAATATGATGCGAAAGGATCGCATCGGGATGCGAACGAATCGCATCAGTATGCGAACGAATCACGTTAGGATGCGAACGAATAGGCCTTAAGAGTTATGGTATGTCATAGTATGGGCGCATGTCGCACGCCCACTATGACATAGGTCTCCGAGTTAAGTTTCTAGCCACTGAGATTACTAGTACCATGCCCTTTAACCTAATCTAAGGAGATCAAGAAATGTTATAGAAAATATTTGACATGTTTACAAAATTCGTTTTGGCTGAATTTTCCCATTGGATGGCAACACTTTGCCTCATGCCTCCAGCTGTACGAAAAGAAAAACTTTTGGAAACATTTTGTGAAATGGAAATTTGCGCATCATTCTTGTGGGCTGCCTTCTGTGAAATCGTTGTTTTCATTCTTTCAACCGCCTAAGCAGACAATCATCTAAATGTTGAAGAAGTATTTATTTTGGTCCTTCTGGATGAGAGCTATACCATACACATGCAAGGAGGATAATGCTTACAGCATGTTTTCTTGTTGCCGGTTTGTATTATCCCTTCTCTCTTGGATGTTTTCTTGTTTTTTTTGTTTTTTTTTTAGCATGGCTGTTTTGTGATTGCTGCTGCTGCTTTCTTTCACATTAGGCCAAAAGGACTTTAAGCATTAGCATGTGTTGGAGTGTTGTTGTCTGTGCTTTACCATGTTTTCTCAATCTTTAATTTAATGATGATATCACAACTTGTGATATGTGTAACTCTCTGCTTTAGTGTCCATGTGTGTGTGTGTGTGTGCGTGGGTGCGGAAGAGTGTATAGCACTTCCTTTCACTTCCTGGCAAATGTCTTATTTAAGAGTGTTCAGTGTGCGTGTGCGTTTGCCAAGATATTTATGTATTTTGTTGTTGTTGTTGTTGTTGTTTTGTAGCCAGTATAAGTGCGAATGTGTGCGTTTGTTGTGGAGGGCATTTGTGAGTGTCGCTTACATGTAATCAATATCAAACGGTAGTCACTGCCATCCATGCGTTTGAGCCCACAGACATGGTGACATGAAGACCCGGCTATAAAATATCATATCATGGTCTCTGGCTAATGAAAAGCTTTACTCCAGTTGTCGCTTGTTTTGCCATTTTTCTTGACACTTTCTTAGCACTGTGGCAAGCACATTGGGTTTAAGATGTGATTGGAGACATAATTCAGGAATTTCGCATAGATTGGCCTGTGTTGGAATCTATCGCCTGAATTGGGGATTAACAGGGAAAACAGGGAGTCAAATTGGACTGAGTTTGCTTTTGTGGCCATTGAGAAAATGGCTACAAGTTGTCGTGATTGTTGCTCTACGTTTAAATTATTATCGATATTATGTCCAAGATGCTGTCAGATATGGCCTGGGCCTTGGTCAGATGGTGCGAGGCCTTGAATTTGGTTATATGCCACAGGGGGAAACCCTCAACGTTCTTCAACCGGATCAGGGAGCAAGTTATAGATATAACGAGCCGATCAAAGTCTCAAACTGGAATGTCTTCACCTACGGCTGATACAGAATAGATTTTCACATTGAGTAAGAGATTAGAAGGAGCAAGCCATACAGGAATCCGAGAACGAATATCTGGCATAGGTTAAGAAAACATATGCCGAGGCTTGGGTCACCTGGAGACCTTTATCGGATGCAAGGAAACTGGGGTCCGTAGTGGGTGCACGAACGAGGCTTTTTCGAAGGCATGTCCAGAACGACTTTTTCCGCGTACGACGAACCAATCGAAACGAACCAAGCCGAGGTGATATCTCTGGCACTGTTTAACCTCCATGTACTCCATTCCACCCCCTCCGGATGACACAGTGATCGTATCCTATGCGGACGATTGTACGATCATGGCATCGGGCCCCCCACCCATTGTTGACATATGCGATAGGTTGAACGTCTACCTCAACGAACTCACCTCATATTTCGCTACAAGAGATCTGAAGATATCTGCCACCAAATCTTCAGCCACATTGTTAACAACAAAAACGCGTGAGGTGGATGGCGAGCTGACTAGGATGGTCGATGGCTAAATGATTTCGACCATCAAGAGTCCCAAAATACTTGGCGTCACATTTGACAGCTCTTACACAATCTCCCCACAGCAATTTGCGATAAAGTCAAAAGTAGAAACAAGGCCCTCAAGTCACTTGCCCGCAGCACTTGGGGTGCTGACAAAGCCTTGTTGTCCACGTACAAAACAATTGGCTGGTCTGTGGTAAGTTAGGCAGCGCCAGTGTGATCTTGTCTCGTCACCGGCTGTTTCCTTAGTTCTCATGTGGACCACCTCCATCAGGAGTCAAAGATCGTATCCACGCGAAGACATAACTACATGCTGTCTAGGCGATAACTTCTGGGCTATATGCCCATCCAAATCATCATCTTGAGGATAGATATCCATCGCCCAGATGCCTTAAGGTGGATCTACATGATCTAGAGTAAGAGGTTCAGCGTAACTGTAGAGAGCCTCTAGATCAAGCAGGTGTAGACAACATTCACGGAGACAAGATACCAGATGCAGAGAACGAACGCCTCCCATTGCACCTGAAGAAATTGACCTCCCCCGGCAATCCAGGGTAGTTCTGGCTCAATTACGATCCGGCAGATGCAGCCGCCTCAACTCCGACAGAGCAAGGATTGATGCCAATGTGCTGGATGTGTGTCCGGATTGTGACCTGGGATCACACTTGTTTACCTGCCCAGCCAGATTCACTCGTCTCAGACCCAGATACCTCTGGACCCACCTCAGTCTCAAAGTTCCGGATATTCAATAGAATCTAGCAGACGAAAGATAGAACAACACACTGCTACAACAACAACAACAGAGCCAATAGTGGCCTCCATGAACCGCATGGGTTTCCACCCGAGCATATCCCTGGGGACGTGGCAGAATTTAAAACGCGGACTTGGCAGAATACGAACGCTTCAGGGAGTGGTGTTCTCATCGATTTTCTGCGGATGACGTCATGCGTCTGATACTAGGGAAATTTCTGTAGATTACTGTGATTTAATGGGAAGGTTACCTGGATTACTGTCGAGATGGGAAACGAAAATTGTGTTGAGGACAAATCCAAGGCGATAAAAGACACCAGATTTAAGACTCCAGTCTTTAGACAAAATCACGCTGCGATAAGGCTGAGGGAACTTGGCACGCGGGAGAAAGGAGGTTACGGCCACGGTTCTATCCTTGATGCAAACTAAAGAAGGTCTTACACTACCTGGTACCGCGACCGATATGGCCTCGTTTCTATACGGTGTCTCTCTCGGATACAGACTGAGAAAGGTCTCAGACTGCCTAGTCTTGCGACCGTTTCGTTCTATTCTGGACACCAAAGATACAGACTGCGGAAGGTCTCAGACTACCTGCAATCGCAATCGATTCGAGAAAGGATCTTTGGGAATCGCTTTACCGGTAAGGAGGAGTAGGGTGCGAATGCTATGCTTGAGAATAATGAGACATCGGTTCCCACAGATGGCTCAGACTACCTAGTACCGTGACCGTTTCGTTCTATTCTGGACACCATAGACGCAGGCTGCGCAAGGTCTCAGACTACCTGCAACCGCGATCGATTCGAGAAAGAATATTTGCGATTCGCTATACCGGGACGGGGGAGTAGGAGGCGAATGCTATGTTTGAGAATAATGAGACATCGGTTCCCACAGATGGCTCTAAGATGGATTCAGAAAATGGACGAATGAATCTATCTTTTTGGCAGAGGTCTATGCCATATGGATAGCCGCAAGAAAAACTCTGGGAAAAGATTTGTTGTCTACGAATCTCAGGATCTATGCAGATTATATGGCAGTTCTCTAGGCGTTAGGTTCGAGGATAGTGAGATCGCAGTACGTAGTGGACAGTTCCCAGTTATGCTGACATAGGCTCCGGGTCATGATGGTATACCGAAAACGAGAATCCAGACGAATATCCCAGGAATAGCTCCTCCGCTGGCAGTGAATCAGCCGCCTGATTTGCATATATATCACCCCCCGAACTACAGAACAGAGTAGAGCGAGTGACGAGGTGGTAGCGGTGACGAGGTGGTAGTTTGTTCATGGATGCCGAACTGCCAGGACACTTCGACAGCCCAGGCCTACCGTCGACAAGGGTAGGACTTTTTTCGCCCTACTGGTCATTGATAAGTGCTAACTGAGTACCATTATAGGCGTTATAGCCGGACACATAGGAAACCCGTAACAGATCATTGAGGAAGCTGCCGTGATGATGATGAAGAGATGACAAAAGAGCACTTGATTTGCTCAAGTCCCGGTCTACATGGGCACAGTCTTTTCGTCTTAGGGAGACGGTGAAATTCTACACAAGCGGTCATGAATGTGTAGACAAGCAGGACCTTTGGTTGGCACTCACTGATGAGAACGGACCGAAGCTCCGGGGATGCAGATACCTAAGACCGTAACGGACAAGAGCTTGCTTGCGACTCTCTTCATAAAATTTCTTCCCATATTTTCATATATTGGGTTGCCCAAAAAGTAATTGCGGATTTTTCATATAGTCGGCATTGACAAATTTTTTCACAGCTTGTGACTCTGTAATTGCATTCTTTCTTCTGTCAGTTATCAGCTGTTACTTTTAGCTTGCTTTAGAAAAAAAGTATATTTGATTAAAGTTCATTCTAAGTTTTATTAAAAATGCATTTACTTTCTTTTAAAAAATCCGCAATTACTTTTTGGGCAACCCAATATTTCTCACTTTTTTCACCCACGCTTTGGACGATGGGTTACCCAATGAATCCTGGCCTGAACATCAGTGGTGGTTATTCCTTCACTTATTCTGGCAACATTTATGAGGTATCCTTCCATGTTAAAACTTCTTTACCAAGTGGTATCGCTATATGCTACGCCGTTCGGACTCGGCATAAAGAACGAGGCCCCTTATCATTAAACTTTTACTTTAATCGAACTGCACTTATTGATATGAAAGAGGCATCCGCTGTTCCTTAATGGAATGTTCATGGGAAACTTAGTAGTTTAAGATCCACTGAACCTAAACCTATGTCTACACAGATAATTTTTTTATACCCACCACCGAAGGATGGGGGTATATTCATTTTGTCATTCCGTTTGCAACACATCGAAATATCCATTTCCGACCCTATAAAGTATATATATTCTTGATCAGCGTAAAAATCTAAGAGGATCTAGACATGTCAGTCCGTCTGTCTGTTGAAATCACGCTACAGTCTTTAAAAATTGAGATATTGAGCTGAAGTTTTGCACCGATTCTTTTTTTGTCCATAAGCAGGTTAAGTTCGAAGATGGGCTATATCGGACTATATCTTGATATAGCCCCCATATAGACCGATTCGCCGATTTAGGGTCTTAGGCCCATAAAAGCCACATTTATTATCCGATTTTGCTGAAATTTGGGACAGTGAGTTGCGTTGGGCTCTTCAACATTCTTCGTCAATTTGGCCCAGATCGGTCCAGATTTGGATATAGCTGCCATATAGACCGATCCTCCGATTTATGGTCTTAGGCCCATAAAAGCCACATTTATTATCCGATTTTGCTGAAATTTGGGCAGTGAGTTGCGTTGAGCCCTTCGACATCCTTCGTCAATTTGGCCCAGATCGGTCCAAATTTGGATATAGCTGCCATATAGACCGATCCTCCGTTTTATGGTCTTAGGCCCATAAAAGCCACATTTATTATCCGATTTTGCTGAAATTTGAGACAGTAAGTTGCGTTGAGCCCTTCGACATCCTTCGTCAATTTGGCCCAGATCGGTCCAGATTTGGATATAGCTGCCATATAGACCGATCCTCCGATTTATGGTCTTAGGCCCATAAAAGCCACATTTATTATCCGATTTTGCTGAAATTTGGGCAGTGAGTTGCGTTGAGCCCTTCGACATCCTTCGTCAATTTGGCCCAGATCGGTCCAAATTTGGATATAGCTGCCATATAGACCGATCCTCCGTTTTATGGTCTTAGGCCCATAAAAGCCACATTTATTATCCGATTTTGCTGAAATTTGAGACAGTAAGTTGCGTTGAGCCCTTCGACATCCTTCGTCAATTTGGCCCAGATCGGTCCAAATTTGGATATAGCTGCCATATAGACCGATCCTCCGATTTATGGTCTTAGGCCCATAAAAGCCACATTTATTATCCGATTTTGCTGAAATTTGGGACAGTGAGTTGCGTTGAGCCCTTCGACATCCTTCGTCAATTTGGCCCAGATCGGCCCAAATTTGGATATAGCTGCCATATAGACCGATCCTCCGATTTATGGTCTTAGGCCCATAAAAGCCACATTTATTATCCGATTTTGCTGAAATTTGTGACAGTGATTTGCCTTAGGCCCTTCGACATCCTTCGTCAATTTGGCCCAGATCGGTCCAAATTTGGATATAGCTGCCATATAGACCGATCCTCCGTTTTATGGTCTTAGGCCCATAAAAGCCACATTTATTATCCGATTTTGCTGAAATTTGGGACAGTGAGTTGCGTTCAGCCCTTCAACATTCTTCGTCAATTTGGCCCAGATCGGTCCAAATTTGGATAAAGCTGCCATATAGACCGATCCTCCGATTTATGGTCTTAGGCCCATAAAAGCCACATTTATTATCCGATTTTGCTGAAATTTGGGACAGTGATTTGCCTTAGGCCCTTCGACATCCTTCGTCAATTTGGCCCAGATCGGTCCAAATTTGGATATAGCTGCCATATAGACCGATCCTCCGATTTATGGTCTTAGGCCCATAAAAGCCACATTTATTATCCGATTTTGCTGAAAATTGGGACAGTGATTTGCCTTAGGCCCTTCGACATCTTTCTTCTATTTGGTCCCGATCGGTTCAGATTTGGATATAGCTGCCATATAGACCGATCTCTCGATTTAAGGTTTTGGGCCCATAAAAAGCGCATTTATTGTCCGATGTCGCCGAAAATTGGGACAATGACTTGTGTTGGGCCCTTCGATATTTGTCTTCAATTTGGCTCAGATCGGTCCAGATTTGGATGTAGCTGCCATATAGACCGATCTCTAGGTTGAACAATGACTTGTACTAATAAGCATTAGGTCTAAATCGGATGATATCTATAGAGCTGCTATGGGGCATAAGGTATGCATTTTTCACTGGATTTTGACGAAATGTGGTTCACATATATACCCGAGGTGGTGGGTATCCAAAGTTCGGCCCGGCCGAACTTAACGCCTTCTTACTTGTTCAGTTTGAAGTTCAAGAAAATTTGGTTAAATTCGATTTTCAGATGAAATTTTGTGAAAAAAAAACAAATTCTAAAGTTTTTATTCAACTTTTATATATTGTGTTGCCCAAAAAGTAATTGCGGATTTTTCATATAGTCGGCGTTGAAAAATTTTTTCACAGCTTGTGACTCTGTAATTGCATTCTTTCTTCTGTTAGTTATCAGCTGTTACTTTTAGCTTGCTTTAGAAAAAAAGTGTAAAAAAAGTATATTTGATTAAGGTTCATTCTAAGTTCTATTAAAAATGCATTTACTTTCTTTTAAAAAATCCGCAATTACTTTTTGGGCAAACCAAAATTGATACAATAATTCAAAAAACTTGTTTTTTTAGGATATTTTGTTGAAATTTTATCTTCATGGAAGGTTTTTGTGAAATTTTACCTCACAAAAAAAACATTTCGTCCTAAGTTGTATTTCCGTACAAACTTTCCATCGAAAGTTCTAAGAAGTCAAGAATTTTGCAGTGTTTTATAAAATGTTGTCCCCCAGAGTGTCCCAAAGATCGTTATGCCCTTCATAAACCTTGTAAAACCTGATGTCTTGGTTGCTTTCTTCATCTCCTTGTTCGTTCGTTGTTTATGGCCCACATCGAGACACTCTGGCTAGATAACATCTTTGCTCTTGATTAATACTTCACATATGTAGTTGTGTAGTTTGGCTATCCGTTGTAATACGAATGCAAGGCAACAGAGTTGCTGTGGTTCCATAGCAGATGGTCGTTAAATGGAATGGCCACCAACAGAAGGAAGGCAACAACCGGCAAGCAAAAGAAAAAATCAATTTGTTCCTATTGACTTTCATGTCGGATACTTTGTATATGCCGCAGTGATAGTTGCCCTACGCAAAATATCCCTTCATTTAGTATAATAAATTTATCTCTGTGTGTGGGTGCCTTGGGCCTGTGAATCCCCCCTTATAGTTGGCTTAAGAAGGATTCTTACTAATTAACTTGTTTTAAATGGCAGATAAGCACAATCAGGCCATTTGTACTTGCCACTTAAATGACTGCTGACCACAATGTTGGAAATAAATGTATTTTGTAAAAGCTATGCAGTGAACTTACTTATTAAGCGTTTTGGAATTTTATGTGTTTGGTGATGTTTAGTGGAACTTTGCTTAAGGAAACTTCGATGAAAGAACTTAAAACATGCTGAAAATTTTGTTTCTTGCCTATGACAGTAAAGCGATGTACCTCTTGAAGTTAAGATTGGGCCACATAATCTATGATTTTTAATAGCCCCTAATTTTGACAATCTGTTATTCTTTGGGAATCACAACAGAGAAGAGATGACTTATCCAGTCATCGAAGTCGGCAGTGCATCCGATAGGATTTCACCAGATCAGGTGAAGCATTTTGTAAACGAACGGGTTATCGAACATCTGTTGAACTCTGAAGGGGGTTCACCCACACGAATTATAAGCTGCGAATATAGAGGGAACATCTTAACGCTGCGTTTTGTGTCAGTGGAATGTATTGATACCGTCAAAAAGCTCGTTGGAAGTATCCACACTACCTGGGGCGCAAAGCTCGACCTTGTGAGAAAGATGGACATCTCATTGCTAACAAAGGCAATGGTATTCATCAAGGATGTGGGCGGTGAAATTGCGCGGCAACGCATGATAGAAGTCTTAAACAAACAAAACCAAGATTTGGTCGTGGAGAAATGAAAGATGTTCTTCACGTAGGAGAAGAAGGAAGGAACTCTCCTTGTGATGGGCATTGATCAAGTCTCCGTGACAAGTTTGACTAAGACGAAAGGCATGGCGTACTATGGGACCATGACCGTCTTTTTCAAGATTGGAAAGACAAGGAAAGGCAACTATCCTCATACTGAGCCATCAGGAGGTGCAGTGGTGAGACTCTTTATACCGCGTAACGGACAAGGCGCCGACATCGATATAATCACTCACTCTCTCAATATTGGGAAGACTAGGATAAGCACAGATCCTAATACTAAAATATCAGGCAGTGCACGGGCGAGAGACCCAACACAGCCAACGGCGGAACCATCAACGACTTTCTCGAGATTTGATAGACTGGAATGGATATAGATCCTAATGCTGAAACATCAGGCAGTGCAGTGACAGGGAACTCAAGGAAGCCTAACGCACACTAAGCAGACCTTAACCTACTCCCAAGAAGTCCATTAACTCAAGATTTGGAAGACTAGTATAGGCAAAGATCCTAATATTGTAACATCAGGTAGTGCAGGTAGACACAAAACATACATCCCAACGGACAGGAACCCATTGATGGGACCACTACCGACTTTTTCAAGATTTGGAAGTCTAGGATATGCAAAAATCCTAATATTAAAACTACAGGCAGTGCAGTGACGGCAAAATCAATGCAACCTAAATAACAGGAAGCAGACGATGAGATCATCACCCACTCCTAAGGAGCCCATCTAATGGAGGACCAATGATTGAAGTCATCCAGTCAATAACTCTATGCTTACCCTGATACTCGGCCGTGGACCTGCGTTATTGGTCATAAAAGTTTAAGTTATATAGTTTATATTATATAGAGGGGCAGTCCTTTACAGACTCACTTAAACCATTTCCATCCATGTCCATTGTGGTACCATATTAGCGACAGACCAAGTTTTCTAGTGGGAATCGAACCTCACGACCAAGCACCAAGCACGCTACCAACTCGGCTATCGGGGCGCCCAACTAAAGACCTAATAACTCTTAATATTGGTAACGCCGCTATCTTTGTTAATAGGATTAGGGAGGAGGTTTCAGATGTGACTGTTTGAAAATCTAGTCGATGAGATTCAGGACTAAAGGATCTCCATGTAGCATTCCTTCTTAGACCATCGCTACATTAGGCTTAGAATAGCACGGCCAGCGCCGAATCCGATGAGCTTCCGTAATAAGTTGAAAACCAACTGGACAAAATTCGGAAGACTACTCAAAAGAAGACCTGCGCAAGATAATTTAGTTTGTCCAGCACTACAACTGCACTAGTGGAGTCTTTCGAAGATAGTTGTCCTCTTCGAGAGAGAAAATCAGCCCAAGAACAAACCCTGGATGACCGGGAAGATTCGCAATATTGGGAAAGAGATATGCAGTCTTTTTAAACAGAGCAAGTCGACAGTGGGATGAAAAAAAAAAAATAAGTGGAAATAGGTTTGCCATTTTAGAATGGATTGAGATATCTTCATGAAGGCCCACCAATGGGTGGGCCTTCAAAGGTGGTCACCTCAGGCCTACAAAACTTGGTTCGTGCTGTCAAAAGCGCATTTATAGTCTGATTTTTAAAAATGGAAAGTGCCTAAAAAGCCTTACAAAAAATTGGGCTAAATGTGCGGGATGTCTTTAATAGTGTCCACGAAATTTGACAACCAACAATTTTTTTCACAGAGGCTGGTCTCATATTTTGTTGCTTATGAAAGCGTTTCTGAACCGATTTCAAATTTTTTCAAAATGGATAACTCCTCAGTCATGTAAAATTTTATGAAGATAACTCTATGCGTTCCAAAATGGCAGACCTTATTCCCCCTTTTTTTTTCCATCCCACTGTGCGTCGTAAAAAAGCTGAAGTTTATTAGGATGTGTATTACACACGCCTCAAGGAATACAATAAGATTACCAGAGCAGCAAAACATGCCTCTTGGATGCTTTTCTGTGAACAGGTCGATATTAGAAAATTTCTCTCAAAAACCCATGTCTAAACTGCAACTTTTGTAGACGAGACATGGGAGTGAGAGCATAGACAACGGAAGTTATGTTGAGGCTTTTGATGAAAACCCATTTTCCACAGGATACGACGTGACTCACGGAGACACCGGAATCTTGGAATAATGATGTTGATCGAAAGCTTATCATAACGGAATTTATGGTCAAGGTCTCCTTCAGGAGCTTCAAACCATTTAATTCACCCGGACCTGATGGAACATATCTGGCGATATTACAAAAGGAGGCATACTATCTGGGGCCCTACCTGGCCAATATTTTCACAGCGTGCCAGGGACTTGCATATGCTCCGAAAGCCTGGCAGGAGGCAAGGGGGTGGTATTTATACACTAGCCCGGCAAGGCAAGGCTTTCAAACCTATAAGCCTTACTTCGTTTCAACTCAAAACCATGGAGCGTATTGTGAACTCCATGATAAATAGTAGGACATCCAGCGAACTGCTCAAATACAAACAGTATGCCTATGTCAAGGGAAGGTCGGTGAGGACGCTCTGCACGAGGTTGTGCATAAAACACAAGAATCCTTCGATGCCAAGACGTACACACTGGCGGTTTGCATTGACATCGAGGGGGGTTTTTTACAATGTGCGGACCGATTCATTGATCGAATCCCTAGATCCGTACCGGGTGGACCGGATCCTTAGAGACTGGATAAACCATATGGTAAGGGACAGGTAGGTAAATTTACATAAATATAAGGGAGAAAGTGGCACAGGGCGGCATTCTATTGTCACCATAAATACCCAATTACGGGTGCTGACTAAGGAGGGATTTGAACTCGTCTGCTAAGCAGACGATGTTATAATACTTCTAAGTGGTAAGGGTCCGAAGCAGCTATGCAGAAGGGCCTAAAAGGTCTTGCATATGGCTTATGACTCAGGGGTCTCAATGTTAACCCAGGAAAGAGAAAAACGAACGAATGTGGGCCAATTTGACGCACCAAGTTTCCTCAACAAAACGATTTCGATATCTAACAAAGTTAAGTACTTAAGAGTGATCCTGGAGAGGAAACTGTCATAGGAAATAGGAAGTGCCACATTTAGGAGCGTACTGAGAAGGATCCCAGATGTTGGGCCCTATGTAGAAGGGTCATAGGCTCGAAATGGGGCCTGAATCCGAGGATAGTCCATTGGCTTTGCAGGACCGTTATTAGACAAATACAACATTGGGGCCATACAACAGGTTCAGAAAACATGTTGTCTTGGCATAGGCGGAGCGATGAGGACGACGCTCACTAGGGCACTGGAGACTATTCAAGATATCCGACCCATTGACATGAGGATTGAGTGTGAGGCAGCCACTGCGGATATGAGACCTAAGGTGATGGGAGAATAAATTGAGGATCGGAAAAGCTCATATGTATATATATATAATCGAGGCGACGATAGGAAACTTGGAAGGAAGGGAAAAGGTTTTCGATCGGATACCTGAGAAGACACTCGAGTGCGAGGCACTGCTGCCATCGGCTCCGTCTTGGATTGACGGAACCCTAGTAGTGGCATGTGGAAGATCATGTTACACGGATGGATCAAAGTTAGAGGGCAGAGTGGGCCTGGGGTTCTACATTGAGAACCCAGGCACTAAGAACTGTTTTATACTGCCTGATCATAATACGGCTCTGCAGGCGGAGATCCGGGCGATCAGGAAATGGGTGAGGTGGTGTTGTGGTGGCGCGAGGACGTCGAGTGTGAACATCTTAACGGACAGTAAAGTGGCCATAAGAGCATTAACAGCCAGTAGGGTAAGGTCACGAACAGTCTTGCAGTGTGAGAAGGAGATTAAGGAGATTCTCTGAGGATGGCAAAATCCGCATCGTTTGAGCGCCTGGCCATAACGGAGTAAGGGGGAATGAAAGGGCGGATAAATTTGCAGTGAAGGCCAGAGATCTGCCGTCAATAAACTTGGTTAAGCCTTTCGGGTCAACACAGTCCGATATAAGGTCGTGGGCGACGACCGCGCACACTGTGGGCCTGTGAAACAGTCGGTAGGGCGGCGAAAATTCTACGGGGTGACCCGGTTCGTGAAAGGACGAGGCTATTATTGAAAGGAACTAAGAAGGAGGTCAGTATAATTTTTGGTATCATAAAGGGACACACAAGACTACGATCTCACTTATGCAGTGCGTCAAGTGATAGCATGTTTAGGGCATATGAAGAAGATGATGAGACTTTGGAGCATTTCCTTTGTCATTGCCCGACTTTCGCGTCTAAAAGACACCGGTATTTAGGTGGAGACACAATACCAGACATGTACCAACTAAGGGGCGTGATATGTAAAGAAATTAAGGATTTTGTAAGTACCACGGAATTCCTAACTCAAAATTTTTCGTGGTTACTTTTTAGTTTTTAGAGCACACAACAAGCCGATTACTGGCTTAGGTATATGTCCATAGTGGCATGGGGCGGATTAATATCCGCACTCTATTTTCAACTTAACCTAACCTAACCTATTCGTTGGAAAATGTTTGTGATCTGTCACCCAGCTATATCAAGTTATGAACCGATTGGGTACATGTTCGGTTTTGCCTGTTGGATACCAAAGTGGAATTGATTGTGCAAAATTTCAGTCAAATCGGATAAGAGTTGCGCCTTGTAGTGGCTCAAGAAATTAAATTGGGACATCTGTTTATATGGGAGCTACATTAGGTTATGAACCGATTTGAACCATACTTGACGCAGTTGTTAGAAGTTAGAACAAAACACTTCATGCAATATTTCAGCCAAATCGGATAATAAATGCCCCTCTAGCGGCTCAAGAAGTCAAGATCCGAAATCGGTTTATATGGGAGCTATATTAGGTTATGAAACTTTTTAAACCATTCTTGGCACAGTTGATGATGGTCACACCAAAACTTCACGCAAAATTTCAGCCAAATCGGATAAGAATTGAGCCCTCTAGCGGTTCAAGAAGTCAAGATCCGAGATGGCTTCATATGGGAGCTATATGAGGTTATTACGGATTTAGACCATATCTGATAGATTTGTTTAAAGTCAAAACAAAACACTTCATTCAAAATTTCAGAAAAATCGAATAAGAATTGCGCCGTCTAGAGGGTCAAGAAATCAAGATCCGAGATCGGTTTATATGGAAGCTATATCAGTTCATTAACCGATTTGGACAATACTTGACAGAGTTTTTGGAAGTCACAGCAAAACACTTGTTGCAAATTTTCAGCCAAATTGGATAGGAATTGCGTTCTTTAAAGGTTCAAGAAGTCAAGATACGAGATCGGTTTATATAGGAGCTATATCAGGTTATGAACCGATTTAGACCATACTTTGCACAGTTGTTCAAAGTCAAAACAAAACATTTGGAGCAAAATTTCAGCCAGATCGGATAAGATTTGCGCCGGTTTATATGGCAGCCATACCAAAACATGGACCGATTTGACCCATTTACAATCCCAACCGACCTGCACTAATAAAAAGTATTTAAGCAAATTTTCAAGTACCTTAAACTGGTTCGAAAGTTTGAGTGCTTTCGACAGGCAGACAGAAGGACATGGCTAGATTGACTTTAAGTATCGATCAAGAATATGGAGTTTTAGACCCATATTTCGATGTGTTACAAACGGAATGACGAAATTAGTATACCCACATCCTATGGGTGGAGTGTATAAAAATTATTTCAGCGAAAACGGGTAATAAATGCAGCTTTAGTGGGCTAAGACCCTAAACCAGCACATTGTTGGAACCATCTTTGGCCAAGGGTATTTTGGGAATTTTCGTAAAAAAATTCGGTTAGCATTTATTTCTAGTTTTTTAAGGACACTTTTATCTCTTAAATTCAAAAAGAATTACTAAGATATATTTTTTCGTTATTTTTTTCTTCAAATTTTGTGGAAATCGGACCACAAACGAATATTAGGAGGCCCCTGCCAATAGGCGCCTGGACAACCTTAGGTCTTTAAAGTTTACACACGATCTGTCGCTAGTATCTCAGCTCTAATCATTCCATATTTTAAAGAGCATATTTATACCCTACACCACAGCTGTGGTACATGGAATTTGTTTGTAATATCAAGAAGGAAGAGAGAAAGATCCATTGATAAGTATACCGATTGACCTATAATCACTTTCTGATTCGATTCGTCTGTCTCTCCGTCCGTCTGTCTGAGTACAAAGTCCAGGTCGCAATTTTTGTCCGATCGTCTTCAAAATTGACACAAGCATTTTCTTTGGCCTAGAGACGAAGAATATTGAAATTTAAAAAATCGCTTCAGTTTTGAATATAGCTCCCATATATATGTTCGTTCGATTTGCACTAAAATTGCTGTTATATAGTCATTTGTAAATCGATTCTCACAAAATTTTGCACGAGGTGTTCTCTAATGAATCTCGGCATTATTTGAGAATTTAATTCAAATCGGCTCAGATTTAGGTATAGCTCCCATATATATGTTCGTCCGATTTGGAATAAAAATGCAGTTATATCGTCAATTGTAAACCGATTTTCACGGAATTTTTGCACGACGAGTTCTCTTATTAATTTTGATATTACTGGTGAATTTCACAGAAATTGGTTCAGATTTAAATATAGCTCCCATATATATGTTCGTCCGATTTGGACTAAAATTACAGTTATATCGTCATTTGTAAACAGATTCTCACGAAATTTTGCACGAAGTATTTTCTAATAAGTCTCGAAAATATTGGTGAGTTTCAAAGAAATCGGTTAAGATTTAGATATAGCTCCCATATATATGTTCGTCCGATTTAGACTAGTATTGCAATATTTGATCATTTGTTAATCGATTGCACACGAAAATTGGCACAAAGAATTCCCTTATGACTCCTGACATTGCTATAAATAGAAATCGGTTCAAATTTAGATATAACTCTTATAAATATTTTCAACCGTTTTTTTAATAATACTCAATAATTTAGTGATTTGTTAACAGATCTTTACAAAATTTTGGCACGAAGATTACTCTTATAACTCTTCCTATGAAATATAATCAGTTTTAGATATAGCTCTCATATATCCCATATATGCATCTCGATTTTCCCTTTTAAGGCCTATGCTAATCCATTTATCAATCGATCTTCTCAAAAAATAATTTGATTTAATTTGAAATTTTTAATTCAACGACTTAGCCTGCATATCCCGTGTAGGTGTAGGTGAAGGGTTTCAATAGACCGACTTCGCCCGACTTTAGCCCGTCCTTACCTGTTTACAATTTTTTTTCGAATTATTCCCCCTGTGCAACGTTTAAGTTTCGAGGGAAACTTTTGCTTAGCGGTGTCATTAACGCTATAGACCTGTTCGCGGTAAAGTCTGAAAGAGGCACGTTTACCGCTCTGATAATCTTTTTGCATTTCTTGAGCCTTGTGTTATACAATTCCCAATAAACTGTGGCTTTTTTACGACGTGCTTTGCTATAAATTCTGCATACCTCTTTCTCAATGCTTCGAATCTCTCCGATCATCCAGAGTTTTTCTTGGCCCTTATCGAAGAGGACAACTATCTTCCAAATATCCCACAATTGCGGTCGTAATCCTACTGACGTTGCATTGTCGCCAATGTCTTCTTGATTTGGTCAATCTAAATTTTCTTGCTCAAGTTTTCCTGTGAGTGATCTTCCGAAATTTTGTCCATTTGGTTTTCACTTTACTCCGAAAGCTTACCTTATGAAGCGATGGTCCGATACTGTTTCATGAGGATCCTTCCATATATACCTTTATCTCGACTTGAAGTCCTACCAAGAACTTTACACATGCAATCTATTTTGGAGGGTATATATGATACGGTCCATCCGAACTTGACACTTTTTCGTTTGTTTTTTTTTCAGACCTTTTTTGTTTATACCCTGTAACGTGGTTAACTTTAAGTAATTGCCGCCCTTGTAGCTTTTGGCAGTACGTACGCAACACCTGAGACCCACACTGCTGGGGCAGTTTAAGTTAATTCATACTACTAAGGGTTTCGATTTAAAACTCTCTCTAAATCGAATTACATTACGAAGGAAATTCAATACACCATAAAGGGGATCTCTTTTACTTAGAGTATGAAAAAAAAGCACATTTTAATAAAACGCCTACGCCTTTTTTAAAAGTTCCCAAGAAAGGCTCAAAGATAAATCATCATTATTTTCCAATTGTCAAAGTGCTTCCTTGTAAAGAACTTTACCACCACTTTAAAGGGTCGTGAACCCCCTTCGCACACATTCAATATTGGAGCCAACAGAAGAACATGCAATTTATGTTATGCCTCATTCATTCATTCACTCATTCGTTCAGTCAAAAATTGCCTTGGGTTATTTTAAGTTCGCCTTCAAATTGTTTTTCTGTATTTTTATCATCAGCCAGTTTTGTTGTTGCCGTTGTTTCATGAGATGTTGTTCTCAACATAAAAAACAAAATCGTTATTCTGAGCATTTTCGTATATATGCGTGCGAGTGTGTGTGTGTGTGTGTGCATGTTGAGGGAATGTTGTAGGTATGTGAGTGTGTGTGATTGTGTTTGAGGGCTTACTATCACTTACAACAGGAGAATTGTATGGGAATATTTAATGCATTGCTTGAGTGGGTGGGTGGCTGCGCTGGCGAGTGAGGGGTGAACGCTGTGGCAGTGTATCACTGTGTACTTTCGCTTAAGTATCTTCTCTGTTTTGGGTGAAGGCATTTGCCTGAGTTCGCGCGCCTCTGTGTGTGAGAGAGTTCACATGCGAGCGTAGGCTTGTGTTTGGTTTTAATATCTTTGCTTAATCACACATATACATACACACAGCCAAACAAACCTATATGCCCTTACAAGCCTGGTTATGTTAAGCTTTAAGGTTTTTATGCCTTATATCTGAGTTTCACATCACCATCATCTCATCATAATCCTTGTCTCCATCGACATCATCATTCTTTGCTATTTTCTGTGTATAGGTGTTTTTTTTTTGTTTTGTATATCGTGTCCTTCTAACTGCCATCCTTTTGCTTTTCTTCGCCAGCTGCTTGTTTACCCTTCTAGTCTGATATAAATTATGTTGTACTCAGTAGTTTGTTTCGTAGTTCTTGCCTATGTAACCTATAATACGCCATTCCAGTCATTTAGAATTGTCTGTAGCTTTTTGTTTTTTTTTTACACACCTTAAGTTGCTGTGATGGTTGGTTTGTCACCGACAATGGTCTGGCCCGCTAGGAAATAAAGCTAGTTGTAAATCTGCAATAAGCTTCAAGGTCATGTAATTGAACCTTAGAAGGTTCATATTTAGGACAAGAACAAATGCAAATTTGCCCCTGAACATACCATTAAGCAACAGGGTGCGAATTTCTCATATATCAATGAGTGCTGTTCGATTCAAGTTTAAGCTCAATGATATGGGGTCTCCTTTTTATAGGAGAGTCCGTGCCGCAATGGGACACCTCCAAGATGCATCAATGGTAATATACGTGCGGTCTAGAAGCAATCCATATATGTCGATCATTAAACCGAGGCAGAAACAAACCACAAGCAAAGGTCAATAGCGCTATTGACGCCGCCAAAATAAACAAATAAAAAAGCGTTAAGTTCGGCCGGGCCGAACTTTGGATACCCACCACCTCGGGTATATATGTAAACCACCTTTCGTCAAAATCTGGTGCAAAACTCATACCTTATGTCCCAGAGCAGAAATATGAGGAGGGGCTTAACTTAACTCTTTGTCCACAATTTCGCCTACATCGGACAATAAATTCGCTTTTTATGGCCTCAAAACCTAAAACTGAGAGATCGGTCTATATGGCAGCTATATCCAAATCTGGACCGATCTGTGCGATAATGCAGAAGTATGTCAAGGGGCTTAACTTAACTCACTGTCCCAAATTTCGGCGACATCGGACAATAAATGCGTGTTTTATGGGCCTAAGACCCCAAATCGGAAGATCGGTCTATAAGGCAGCTATATCCAAATCTGGACCGATCTAAGCCATACTGACGGAGGATGTCGAAGGGTCCAAGACAACTCACTGTCCCAAATTTCAGCAAAATTGGATAATAAATGTGGCTTTTATAGGCCTAAGACCCATGTGTGTGAAGTTAAATTCCGAATTTAACTAGCAGAGACACAAACCGCTTTGTTAACAGAGTGCGAGAGAGAGTAACAGAAGTATTAACAGAGATCCACTGAGGGGTTAGCAGAGCTCTGTAAATACTTAACAGAACCAAAAAACAAGAGAAATTAATTAAATTTCTTACTTTTTATAAATTTTTGCAAATATTTGTAAAAAAAAAAAATAAAACCATAACAAAATTTGGAGTAAAATATCAATGCTTTGAATCAAAAACACCAAATTAAAAATATCTATTACCGTAGTACTGAGAAAAATGAAAAATTTATAAAAAAAATATTCTGGGCAGGATTATGACCAATGGTCCTGGAGGACATCTAAGAATTCTACAAGGTACTACCATACATCGTTGGAAAGGTGACGATGTGTGCTTTCCAAAACATATCTTTATTCGAAAATCGAGCGGTTGGTTTTTTCAAATTCCTGTCTTTTTTAAAAAAAATCTCAAAAAAATTCTGGAAAGGATTATGGCCAACGCTCCTGGAGGACATCTAAGAATTCTACAAGGTACTACCATACATCGTTGGAAAGGTGACGATGTGTGCTCTCCAAAACATATCTTTATTCGAAAATCGAGCGGTTGGTTTTTTCAAATTCCTGTCTTTTTTAAAAAAATTCTGGAAAAAAAATTTTGACAGGATTATGACCAACGCTCCTGGAGGACATCTAAGAATTCTACAAGGTACTACCATACATCGTTGGAAAGGTCACGATGTGTGCTTTCCAAAACATGTCCTTATTCGAAAATCGAGCGGTTGGTTTTTTCAAATTCCTGTCTTTTTTAAAAAAATTCTGGAAAAAAATCGGGACAGGATAATGGCCAATGCTCCTGGAGGACATCTAAGAATTCTACAAGGTACTACCATACATCGTTGGAAAGGTGACGATGTGTGCTCTCCAAAACATATCTTTATTCGAAAATCGAGCGGTTGGTTTTTTCAAATTCCTGTCTTTTTTAAAAAAATTCTGGAAAAAAAATTTTGACAGGATTATGACCAACGCTCCTGAAGGACATCTAAGAATTCTACAAGGTACTACCATACATCGTTGGAAAGGTGACGATGTGTGCTCTCCAAAACATATCTTTATTCGAAAATCGAGCGGTTGGTTTTTTCAAATTCCTGTCTTTTTTAAAAAAATTCTGGAAAAAAAATTTTGACAGGATTATGACCAACGCTCCTGAAGGACATCTAAGAATTCTACAAGGTACTACCATACATCGTTGGAAAGGTGACGATGTGTGCTCTCCAAAACATATCTTTATTCGAAAATCGAGCGGTTGGTTTTTTCAAATTCCTGTCTTTTTTAAAAAAATTCTGGAAAAAAAATTTTGACAGGATTATGACCAACGCTCCTGGAGGACATCTAAGAATTCTACAAGGTACTACCATACATCGTTGGAAAGGTCACGATGTGTGCTTTCCAAAACATGTCCTTATTCGAAAATCGAGCGGTTGGTTTTTTCAAATTCCTGTCTTTTTTAAAAAAATTCTGGAAAAAAATCGGGACAGGATAATGGCCAATGCTCCTGGAGGACATCTAAGAATTCTACAAGGTACTACCATACATCGTTGGAAAGGTGACGATGTGTGCTCTCCAAAACATATCTTTATTCGAAAATCGAGCGGTTGGTTTTTTCAAATTCCTGTCTTTTTTAAAAAAATTCTGGAAAAAAAATTTTGACAGGATTATGACCAACGCTCCTGGAGGACATCTAAGAATTCTACAAGGTACTACCATACATCGTTGGAAAGGTCACGATGTGTGCTTTCCAAAACATGTCCTTATTCGAAAATCGAGCGGTTGGTTTTTTCAAATTCCTGTCTTTTTTAAAAAAATTCTGGAAAAAAATAGGGACAGGATAATGGCCAATGCTCCTGGAGGACATCTAAGAATTCTACAAGGTACTACCATACATCGTTGGAAAGGTGACGATGTGTGCTCTCCAAAACATATCTTTATTCGAAAATCGAGCGGTTGGTTTTTTCAAATTCCTGTCTTTTTTAAAAAAATTCTGGAAAAAAAATTTTGACAGGATTATGACCAACGCTCCTGAAGGACATCTAAGAATTCTACAAGGTACTACCATACATCGTTGGAAAGGTGACGATGTGTGCTCTCCAAAACATATCTTTATTCGAAAATCGAGCGGTTGGTTTTTTCAAATTCCTGTCTTTTTTAAAAAAATTCTGGAAAAAAAATTTTGACAGGATTATGACCAACGCTCCTGGAGGACATCTAAGAATTCTACAAGGTACTACCATACATCGTTGGAAAGGTCACGATGTGTGCTTTCCAAAACATGTCCTTATTCGAAAATCGAGCGGTTGGTTTTTTCAAATTCCTGTCTTTTTTAAAAAAATTCTGGAAAAAAATCGGGACAGGATAATGGCCAATGCTCCTGGAGGACATCTAAGAATTCTACAAGGTACTACCATACATCGTTGGAAAGGTGACGATGTGTGCTCTCCAAAACATATCTTTATTCGAAAATCGAGCGGTTGGTTTTTTCAAATTCCTGTCTTTTTTAAAAAAATTCTGGAAAAAAAATTTTGACAGGATTATGACCAACGCTCCTGGAGGACATCTAAGAATTCTACAAGGTACTACCATACATCGTTGGAAAGGTGACGATGTGTGCTCTCCAAAACATATCTTTATTCGAAAATCGAGCGGTTGGTTTTTTCAAATTCCTGTCTTTTTTAAAAAAATTCTGGAAAAAAAATTTTGACAGGATTATGACCAACGCTCCTGAAGGACATCTAAGAATTCTACAAGGTACTACCATACATCGTTGGAAAGGTGACGATGTGTGCTTTCCAAAACATATCTTTATTCGAAAATCGAGCGGTTGGTTTCTTCAAATTCCTGTCTTTTTTAAAAAAATTCTGGAAAAAAAATTTTGACAGGATTATGACCAACGCTCCTGGAGGACATCTAAGAATTCTACAAGGTACTACCATACATCGTTGGAAAGGTGACGATGTGTGCTTTCCAAAACATGTCCTTATTCGAAAATCGAGCAGTTGGTTTTTTCAAATTCCTGTCTTTTTTAAAAAAATTCTGGAAAAAAAATTTTGACAGGATTATGACCAACGCTCCTGGAGGACATCTAAGAATTCTACAAGGTACTACCATACATCGTTGGAAAGGTCACGATGTGTGCTTTCCAAAACATATCTTTATTCGAAAATCGAGCGGTTGGTTTTTTCAAATTCCTGTCTTTTTTAAAAAAAATCTCAAAAAAATTCTGGAAAGGATTATGGCCAACGCTCCTGGAGGACATCTAAGTATTCTACAAGGTACTACCATACATCGTTGGAAAGGTGACGATGTGTGTTTTCCAAAACATATCTTTATTCGAAAATCGAGCGGTTGGTTTTTTCAAATTCCTGTCTTTTTTAAAAAAATTCTGGAAAAAAAATTTTGACAGGATTATGACCAACGCTCCTGGAGGACATCTAAGAATTCTACAAGGTACTACCATACATCGTTGGAAAGGTCACGATGTGTGCTTTCCAAAACATGTCCTTATTCGAAAATCGAGCGGTTGGTTTTTTCAAATTCCTGTCTTTTTTAAAAAAATTCTGGAAAAAAATCGGGACAGGATAATGGCCAATGCTCCTGGAGGACATCTAAGAATTCTACAAGGTACTACCATACATCGTTGGAAAGGTGACGATGTGTGCTCTCCAAAACATATCTTTATTCGAAAATCGAGCGGTTGGTTTTTTCAAATTCCTGTCTTTTTTAAAAAAATTCTGGAAAAAAAATTTTGACAGGATTATGACCAACGCTCCTGGAGGACATCTAAGAATTCTACAAGGTACTACCATACATCGTTGGAAAGGTGACGATGTGTGCTCTCCAAAACATATCTTTATTCGAAAATCGAGCGGTTGGTTTTTTCAAATTCCTGTCTTTTTTAAAAAAATTCTGGAAAAAAAATTTTGACAGGATTATGACCAACGCTCCTGAAGGACATCTAAGAATTCTACAAGGTACTACCATACATCGTTGGAAAGGTGACGATGTGTGCTTTCCAAAACATATCTTTATTCGAAAATCGAGCGGTTGGTTTCTTCAAATTCCTGTCTTTTTTAAAAAAATTCTGGAAAAAAAATTTTGACAGGATTATGACCAACGCTCCTGGAGGACATCTAAGAATTCTACAAGGTACTACCATACATCGTTGGAAAGGTGACGATGTGTGCTTTCCAAAACATGTCCTTATTCGAAAATCGAGCAGTTGGTTTTTTCAAATTCCTGTCTTTTTTAAAAAAATTCTGGAAAAAAAATTTTGACAGGATTATGACCAACGCTCCTGGAGGACATCTAAGAATTCTACAAGGTACTACCATACATCGTTGGAAAGGTGACGATGTGTGCTCTCCAAAACATATCTTTATTCGAAAATCGAGCGGTTGGTTTTTTCAAATTCCTGCCCTTTTTGAAAATGTATCGAAAAAAAATTTTTTTGAGAGAGAATGTTGTTGTCTAGCCTTTCTGTTGTGTACTCTATGTCGCTCTTTTCAGTTACAAACATTGAATGTTAGAGCTTTCTGTAAAAATGTTAATTACATATAATCATATACATGGGAATGTATACTTTTCAACTCTGTAAAATAATTCATAAGTTTTCCCATAGAGGTCGCTTGTGTTATTAGCGTACTCGCATATTGCGTCTCCGCTGTTTACTTTTTCCACTTCTGTTCCAAGCTTTTTTGAACATAGTGTGAGGTGTCTATACTTTACTTTATCTATGGCAAGTGCACAAAGCTCCGTAAAAAAACAGCCAAACATCGCAAAATAGCAACAGAATCTGTGCCATTCTCGGTTCACTCAAAACTTACTGTGTTCTGGTACAAAATAGCGTGCGGGCATGTATGGATTGCATTGTGAAACCGGTGATATTCCACTTCAATTAAATAATATTTTTTGGCTAACAAGCCTTAAAAACTGTGCTATAAAAATTTTACAAACAATAACCACTGCAACTGATAGAGACAGTAAAGAAAAAGTAAACAAGTACATCTGTTACACTCGTGCAGATAATTTGTTAGAGTTACCAGCTGATCCCAACTTACCCAGTAAGAACAGCCAATCGGCTGTTCTCAACTTACCCAGTAAGAACAGTCACCTGGCTGATCGAAACTAACCCGATAGGAACAACACTCTAAATAATAATATAAAAAAAAAAAAAAAAAAAAAAAAAAAAAAAACAATGAGTTATCAAGATACACCGAGAAATAGCTTATCCGAATACAGGGTAAACCGAGTAAAAGAATTGGAAGCAATAAATGCGAACCTAGTACGGAGAGTCAATGAGCTCGAAAACTATGCCCATAATCTTCTTCAGGCGAATAATCAATTAAGGGAAGAAAATAATTCCCTTAGAAATGAAGTTAACTCAAACTCTGATAGAATAATCGAATCACAAATTGAACAAAATTCTGATGATGACCCACCAGCAGACAAAAATATGCATGGTGAGTACTTCACGGATGAAGAAGAACTTAATCGTGAAACCGACTGGATAGTCCAAAGACACAAGAAGGGGAAAAAGAAACAAAGTTCAGAATTATCAACTCAGCCCTCCACCTCCAAGCACGCAGAAAAAATGCGCAACCAAGATAAAGAAAAAAGTAGTTATCAAAACAACCCACCTCCTATTATAGTGTCTTATGACAAAAATTACACTGATCTACATAATCTTGTTAAGAGATCAGTAAAAAACGCTTTCACAATTAAGCTTCTAAATAACAAGTCGTATAAGATAAATACTTTTGAAGCAAATGATTACCGAAATACCACCAAATCACTTACTGATTCAAACATTACATGGTACACATATGAAGACAAACAGCAAAGGCCAATTAGAGTAATGGCAAAAAGCCTGTCTCATACTTGTGACCCAAAGGAAATAATAGCTGATCTTAAGGATAAGGGTTTTAAGGTCGTGAATGTATTTAATAAAACCAAATATAAAACGAAAGAACCACTAGATATGTTTGTTTTGTCTTTCGATAATACAGAGGATATAAACAAAATATATAACATTGACGCAATTCTCAATACAAAAATTACCATCGAAGCTTTGAAACTTCCAAAACTTATTCCACAGTGCGGAAAGTGTCAAAGTTACAACCACACAAAAAATTATTGTTCGAAAGAACCAAGATGTGTTCGCTGTGCAGGAAAACATGAATCTAAAAATTGTGACAAACCCTCAGATTCGAATCCGAAATGTGTAAACTGCGGTGAAGAGCACCCGGCAAGCTATCGAGGATGCATTGTAGCGAAAGAACTACAGAAGCTAAGAGAAAACAAAACTAAAAGATCGTTGGTCCAAAATAACAAAACTACTACCATTGTAGCCTCAGCCGTTAATAAAACAGTTTCAAATACAAATTTAGTTGCATCTAATAATCCAAAAGCAAACCCTAAATTATATTCTCAAGTAATACAACAACGTTCCCAAAGTAGTGAACAAACAAAACAATATATCTTAACACAAATATTAATAAAACTAGAAAATATTGAAACTCAAAACAAAGTGTTTGAGAGTCGTTTACTCTCGTTAGAGGAAAACTTTAGCTCGGTATTCGAATGAAATCTGAAATTCGAATTATGCAGTGGAACGCAAATGGTCTTTTAAAACACAAAGCTGACCTACTTTATGTTTTAAAATCCAAGAACATAGACATCTGCCTCATAAGCGAAACTCACTTTACAAAAGAATCGCATATATCTTTCGAAAATTACAAGATATATCATACTATTCACCCTTGCAATAAAGCTAGAGGAGGAAGCGCTATCATTGTTAAAGATAAAATAGTCCACTGGGAGGAAGAAAAAATCCAACTTGAACATTTTCAAGCTACAACAATTACAATAATGGAAAATAAACAATACTTAACAGTCACGTCATTATATAGTCCACCAAAGCACAATATAAAGCATTTGGATTACGTAAAATTACTGGAAACTCATAAACACAAGTTTATAATAGGAGGTGATTTTAATGCTAAGCATGTTAAATGGGGGTCAAGATTGACAACCACAAAAGGACGAGAACTTCTCAAAGCTATAGAACAATATGGTTGTAACGTAATGTCAACTTGTTTGCCAACTTATTGGCCTACGGACAAAAGTAAAAGTCCAGATCTAATTGATTTCTTTATTACCAACAAAATATCTCGAACTCTTATGGAAGTTGAGGAGGGGTTCGAATTAAATTCTGATCACTCTCCAATATATTTGATCTACAAAACAACATTAACTGTGAACAAAGCAAATCCAAAATTAATTAGTCCAGATACTGACTGGGAGTTTTTCGAAATATTGATCAAAAAGGGTATTAATTCATTTACCCAAATAGAAACAACGGATGATCTTGAAAATGAAGTTCAAAGACTTACAAAAATAATACAAAATGCATGCTGGAGTAGCACACCAACTTATAAAAAGCCTTCTTCAGGACACACATATCCTTTATACATAAGAAATATGGTAAAACAGAAAAGGAATCAAAGAAAGAAGTGGCAGATGAACAGATCTCCCCAGAACAAACAAATTCTGAATAAGTTAACTCAAAAACTTCGCAAAGAAATCAAGAAATTAAAAAACTCAAAATTTAATCAGTTTATTTCAAAACTGACTTATGATAGTAAAACAGACTATTCACTGTGGAAAGCCACAAAAAAATTGAACTGTCCTAAAAACCTTAATCAACCCTTAAGGACAATTGAAAGCGAATGGGCAAAAACAGATCTAGAGAAGGCTAATGCCTTTGCGAAACACTTGTACACAATTTTTTCTAATAAGTCAAACTCAAAGGAAGAAAACGTCGGTCTATCATGTCAAGAAATAATTTCAAAAGTTACCTTAAAGGAAATACTTCAGGAAATAAAATGCCTCAAAAATAAAAAGTCACCTGGCTTTGACCTGATTACAGCAGAAGTATTGAAGAATTTACCGCTAAAAGCATTAGCTAAAATAACAAAAATCTTTAACTCAGCTATTCGTTTAAACTATGTGCCAACAGCTTGGAAAGTCGCCGAAGTAATAATGGTTCCAAAACCTGGGAAAGATCTAAATGAAGTAAGCTCCTACAGACCTATTTCACTACTACCATTAATTGGTAAACTTTTTGAGAAAATAATAGGCAAACGTCTAAACTCTTTTATTGAAAGAATGAATTTAATACCAAGTCATCAGTTTGGCTTTCGTAAAGGTCATTCCACCATAGAACAAATTCACAGGATAACACATGATATTGAAGAAGCTTTCGAAAAAAAGGAGGTATGTTCCGCTGTATTTTTGGATATCTCTCAGGCTTTCGACGGAGTTGTTCACACATCGCTAATACACAAGCTTAAGTCAATACTTCCGGATAGTTATTGCAAGCTGATGGAGTCATATTTAAACGATAGATTTTTTCGAGTCAAACAGGGTAACGAGTATTCGGAAATCTACCCCATCTACTCAGGAGTTCCACAGGGCAGCATATTGGGTCCATTTCTGTATTTACTATATACGTATGATCTTCCCTCGTATTCAGAATGTACTATAGGTACATTCGCTGACGACACAGTCATAGTTGCAACAGGCAAAACAAACGAAACATCAACAATCAAACTACAAAATGCTTTGGCGAAAATTGATTCATGGACTGAAAAATGGGGACTTAAGCTCAATAGTTCAAAGTCCGTACATGTAGATTTTACACAAAAAACAAAAACCACCCATAAACCCATTTTCATTAAAGGCAAACAAGTTCCTATTGCTGATTCGGCAAAGTACCTTGGAGTGACGCTAGACAGCAAACTAAAATGGAAAGCTCATGTGGCAAACAAAAAAAAAGCTCTAGAAATTAAATATCGCGAGTTAAAATGGCTGATCGGTAGAAAGTCTTTACTATCTATCTCCAACAAACTTATGATATATAAGCAAGTCTTAAAGCCGATATGGCTATATGGTATCCAACTCTGGGGATGTGCCAATGAAAGTACCATTCAAAGTATACAGTTACTCCAAAACAAAATCTTAAGAGATATAGTAAAGGCACCATGGTATATAAGAAATAGCGACATACATAGAGATCTTAAAATCAGCACTGTAAGAGAGGAAATACAGCAAGTAGCAGATAACTATGAGAAAAGGCTGCACCATCACAAAAATCCGGAGATCCCAAAACTTATGGAGGCAAATATAACCCGAAGACTCAATAGATATAAACCCTTCGATCTGAAGAGGAGGTTTACCCAGCTACTTGTGCCTTAAAGCATAAGCTGTATCATACATAATTATATAATTTAAATAAACTACTAGTTAGTCCTAATTCAAATGACTAGTTGTAGTATTATACTTAAGCAACATTGTTATGTCTAAGAAATAAAAAAAAAAAAAAAAAAAAAAAAAAAAAAATCTATGGCAGGCATGGACACATATTTTTGGCTCTGTTCGTGAGTACAGTTGTTTTGGTCTACACGCAAAATAAAATTGCAATGACAAAATGGTTCGAAAATAGTTATTTTTTTACAATTAATTTCAAATGAGTTTTTTTTTGGGTTGAACTTGTGGCTTTAATGATGAGAGCCTTTCTATTGATATATACTTATTGGGCAAATGTCTCATTACAATTTGAACATGACTGTGTTTGCTTCCAAATTAAGCATCTCCAAAAGATTTCTGGTAAGGAACAAATTGAGTTTTCATTCATTCGTCGTTATTTGTGTTTATGTTGCCTGATCAGTAATTAATAATGTACGTAGTTTGTTTCTATTTCAACGTGTATAAAGAGAGCTAGTATCCACCAAACGAGAATAAGCTGCTAAGTGCAAATGCTCAAAAGAGTTCCTTTGCCCATGCCTGGTCTAGGCCAGCGAGGGCCAAATTGGTACCCTGTGGTTTTTCTCTCAGCAGAGAAGTTTTTTTTTTGTTACGAGCGAGCTCTCTTTCCACAAGCAGAAAATAAAACAAACCACGAACATTCGGTGAATAATATTGTAGGTTAGGCAATTTGCAATTTTATTTCGCATGTAGACAAAACAATTGTACTCACGCAAACATAGCCAAATAATTGGGCCCACCGCAGTCATAGTCTATGACAGGCATTGGCACTGCTTTTTGACTATTTGTGCGTGAGTACAATTGTTCATTCAGAGTTTGAAATAATTCTCTAACTGTAGTAGATGCAATGTAAGCAAGACCATTGGTCGTGAGTGAGAGTGAAAAATTACTCTCTGTCTGCTAAATGTTAATTGGTTATCGTTCGACAAATGCTCCTTCTCGCCAGCCGGCAATCAAAACAACTCTTTCTCTCTCTCTCTCTGATCTGTCAGTGCAGAACATGGGGAAATGTTGGAGCGTAGCAAATTTCTCTTGCAGCGTTCCAATTGCAAAAGCTGCACCATTAGCTTCTTTGAACTGCGACATGCGTTAATCCTGCGCAACGTAGGTGTTGTTACAAAAAACAAAAAAAGAAATAGAATCATTCTAGTGAAAGCATTTGTTAAGTGAGGTTTCATTATGGAGCAAAACAAAAAAACACTTTTCCGCCTTAGTGCGAAACTATTTTATATGGATTTAAAAGAGAAAAAAAACGTTTCTATAAAAGATTTTTTAAATATTGAAAAAAGTGTTTTATACGAAGACTTTATTAAAAAAATTAATAACTTTCATTATATTAAAACTCTAAACAATTTTGGCGGAAATAGACAAATGAAATTGAAGCTGTATGGATTGTTTAAATATACCGTATGTATTGTAAAAATCATCTGGACAAAATGTTTTACACAATTTTATTTGGTTGTGAAGAAAAGTGAAAAAGTGGGTGGTCTCATGTTATAATCTAACAGCAGGTCGATAAATAGTTTGATGATTTCAAGAGGAGAATGTCCAGGATTAGATGCAATGGTTTTGCTTTGCCCACCACCGCAGAGTAGAATAGAATCGAAAAAAATAGTAAAAAATCTACCGTTCATTACAGTTTAAAGATATCTCACTGAAATTTTTAATGGTTAGAGGTAAGATGTTAGCGAGATCATGTGCAAAATTTCAAGGCCCTAGGTGGTCATCCCCCCTTAAGTTGGTTGATTAGGCTTGGTTTTTGGACCAATTTTAAAAATTTTTTGCTGGATAGTGCTCAAAATTCCCTATAAAAAAGTCCCCTTGAGGTCTACAATAGAAGTTTAGTTACTGGACTATGGAAAGCTTAAGGAAAAATTCAAAGTTAAAGCAAAAAAATACAAAAAAAAAAACAAAATGCTGACAGTTAAGCAATTGAAATCGATTCATGTTGCTTTGATAGTGTGTAAATGCTTAAACTGCGTGCTTAGGAAGTCAAGTAAAGTTATTCTGATTTTTTGGTTGCTTTTGCTGTTACGTTGCTTGTTTCTTTTTCGTAGTCAGAGCTAAAAGCGAGCCATTCTCTTCATGTTTATTGGCATTTATTTTTGTGGTTGCATGCTGCTGTTCTCTAGCACACACATACTTTCACTTTATTTTTCTATGCCGCTTGAATATGTTGTGTGTACGTTTAACAGATGCCCGCAGCATAAGAAATAATGTGGAAATGGGTGCGTGTGTGCGCCCATAACAATGAAGCTATGGCTTTGACACCAACATTACGCACATTGCGTGATCTCTCAGAAGCAAAGAGACAGAGTAAAATTACTTTCTGGATGCAGCGAGAGCAATTTTCTCAAAATTGCTTTCTCTGCTTAATGTTTATTGGTTCTTTCGACGATTGCTTCTTCTCGTCTGCCAACAATTTAAACATTTCTCTCTATCTGAGCTGTCAGCGCAGAAAATGGAATGTACTAGCAATACAATTGCTAGAGCTTTTTATGTACAGTTTATTCAAGAGCACAAAGCATCTTTTTGTGCTTTTTTGACCTGGGACGTTTGTCGAGTGCCTTAAATTATTTAGCAGACATTTTGAAAAGTTATTATTTATTACCCGCCTTTCGTGGCTAACAGACACCGGTACTTAAGTGACGCCACAATACCAGACTTAGAGGAGCGTGTTATGGAAAGTAATTAGGGATTTTGTTAGTAGAACAGAATTCCTGAATTAGATTTTCTTTTCCGAGTTCACTTTTAAGTATTTAGAGAAACGGTGGTCACAGTTTTTTAGAAATGTATGTTGTGAGTAAAATTATTTTGTTTGCACGCAAAACACAAGAAAGGATAAGCCGGTCAAAATGACCGGTAAGAGATAATTTAAATCAAAAATTTTATAAAAATTTTTTAACCAGTCCACCAATTTGAATGCTACAGCTCCTAAAACCAACAGATTATAAAATTAAGTAAAGTTAAACCAATATGTTAATGCTATAGACTCGGATTGACGAAGGGACTGTACCATGAAGATGTAAATGAACACAGGAGTGGAGTTGTACACAAAAACCCTAATAAGTGTGGCATATTGTGAGACGATAAAACGTTGGCACAAAAGCAACATAATCGAAAAAAAGTCAACTTTGGCTCAAATCTTGCACAACAGTAACACTGCTAACAACCAATTGCAATTGCTGCACGTAAATAATCAATGTTATTGTTTTTGTCAGATTTTCTCAAAGGGGGAGGTAAGTTTATCTCAAAATTCCACTTAAAACAAATCGAATTTTGTTAAGACTTCAATCCTATTCTTGAACCTTTGAAAATTATAAATCTCTCTCCATTCTGTTATTTGATATGTTATTACGATTTGCTATAAACTTTCTAAGTTGTGTTAAGTAGTGTATATCAATTAATTTTGTTTTCACACTTTTTGAATTAGCCTAGAATTGGGTAAAACTATTTAAAGTTATCCTCAGAAAATTTTGTTGATACAAAGCATATGATTTAAGATTCGGTCAGGACGACCTTAACGCCACTTTAATTGTTATACTGCAGCCCTTTAAAAATTTTATATATAACAACATATATATGCTAATAAGTTATACTTTACTATTTGTGTATTCGTAGGACTTAACTTGTTCAAGTCTTAAAGATATTACAGAAAATGCTAGAGAATACTGTGAAAAAAAGGGAATTCTGGAACAATTTTCCACAATGTTATCGATTTTGGAAATTGAAAGCGACGACCCAGCTGATACTCAAGACCATAACAGATATTCGGTTCTGTCAGGGGACGACAGTTTTGAAAATACATACTTGTATTTGGACCAAGAAAATGACTACATTTTATTCCCAGAAAAGTGCACATGTTCAGGAAGAAGTTCTTTTCAAAATCAATCAATAAATATTGGTTGCACAAACCAAATGGATCTTCCAAGTAACAATGAATGTGTCTTGTCAGGAGAAAAACCTTTGGGTAGCGAAGAAATAGGAAATATGAATGAGAATGAAGATGACGCCAGAAAAATTACTTCAACACCCAAAACTTATTTGCTAAAAACAGTTAATTCAACAAATTCTTTTTATGAAAATATTGACTTTTGCTCAACAAGAAACAAAAATATTTCTCATAATTGCACCATTAATGTTAGTAATGATTCCGATTCTCTTATAGAAGAATACAATGTATTAAGAAAAAAAATTTTAATTTCAAAATTGCCGACCAAACGACCCACAATTGTATCTCCAGAAGTTGAAGGTTTCAAACAAAGTGTATGTAAGTACAAGAAAATAGATTGTGACATTAAATTCTCTAAAGAGGAAGAACTCTTTTTATTAAGAAGTAGAGAAAATCGAAAAATGTATTTAAATTTCATGCAAGATCTTCTCAGGACCAAATTTGGAATTTTTAATAATGTCTGCCCAATAAATTTTAGTAGCCATAAATTCCACAAAAAAAAACTAGTTCTTTATGCCAAATGTATGTATTATTTAAGTGGTTGCGGGGCGTATAAATTTGTAATTGATTTCGATAGCATCATTACTGTGTACGCTTCCAGTTTAGAAATCACTCACCCCAAAACTGCCAAAAAACATCAACTCAGAGGAGTTCGCAGATTGTTAGCAAAACAACATATTAAATATCTGCGGCCAACAAACTGGCGAGACAAATTACTCATAAAGCAATCAAAGCATTTAAAGGCACTAGGGAATGACCAAGGAGTCGTATCGAAAGATGCAGCTAGAAGAATAAAATTTGAGCAAGTGCGGTCAATTGATAGAGATGCTGACAGCCACATCGATATTTGCAAAATGTATTTAGACAAAAATTGGCGTACATATATACAAAAAGTAGCGCTCCCACAAGAAATTTATTTGATTTCCAAACGGCCAATAGAAATTCTCCAAGCCAAAAATTTTGCTTTACTGAAACTTAGCCACAACACATTATTTTTTGATGCCACTGGGAGCATTATGAGAAAGTATGAGCCCGAGTCAAAAAGAGTATTTTTGTATTCTCTCGTGGCTCACCTCGATGCTGGTCCGAAAAAGAGAGGTACGTTGCTTCCAGTGGCCGAAGGATTTTTATGCAGCCACTATGCAAACTGTGTCGCGCGTTTTCTAATGTCATTAGAGACTTTTTGCGCTGCAAATAAGCTTAAATGGCCAATATGCAAACGTGTTTGCACAGATTGGAGCACTGTTCTAATTAATGCAATATTGAAGGCATGGAACTGTGTAACCCTTGAAGGTTATATAGATCAATGCTTTTATTTATGCAAGAAAAATGAATATCCAAAGTTTATCGTTATACAACTATGTTGCGCCCATTTTATTAGGATTGTGGAAAAAGACATAAAAGCTTTTCAAAAAGACGAAGAAATTGCAAGTTTCTATAAACTGCAGGTGTGGAAGGCCATTAATATTTCAAAAATTGATGACTTTTTCATTTGGCTAAGGTGCTTTTTGGTTGTACTTTTGAGTCCAACCGAAACAGACGATGTGATATACTCTATAGATAACCTTAAAAATTTTGTAGATGGTGAACCGTATAAAAATTGGGAAGAAGAACACATGTCCGTTGCCACGTCTGTTTTTCCCTCGACCTATAAGAATAGTCCGTTTTTCTATGAGGGTTCAAAATTATTTCAAGAAGTTAAGTCCGAAGTAAAAAGCGCCACCAAAACAAACAGTTTTTATTCCGAAGAATTTGCAAACGTTATCCTAAAAAAATATGTTCCATATACTCCATTGTGGACAAACATTGTCGGCGTATTTGTAGATAATATAAACACAAGAATTTCCAATAGTCCGGTCGAGGGTTACTTCAATATTAAAAAAAACATCACATTGGATGGAAGGCGCAACATAAAACCTGCCGACTATGTAAGGTTATCTATAAATTATATGCAAGCTCGTCTAGTTGAAGCTGAAGATGCTCTTTCAACACTAATTAGTGACACTTCAGAACCAGTTGCTTTCAACCTAAAAATGGAGGAAGAAACTTGGAAGAGGACTCCGAAAAAAGTACAGTCACAAATCACCAGCCAAATGAAATTGGAAAAAATCTTGTCAACTTTTAAGAATTTACCACGCAAATTTGACAAACGCTATATAGCCCTTAAATTTCAAAATGTTCATTCGAGCGTGCAATCGGAATTAATAGACGCGCCAACTATAGATTTCATAGAATTAGAATCTTTAAATAAAAAAAAGGAGTTATATAGCAACTTAATTGATATATATATAGAAATATTAATAAAAAATTCAGCGAAAAATGCCTTTTCCACTTGCTGTGAAATAGGCAGAGATATTTTTACTGCACAGAATTCAAATATACAGATACCTCTGCAAAACTTCGACATTTTGTTAATTCCCGTATTTGAACCAGGCCATTTTACTCTTGTTTATGTCGACACAGTTGATAAGACATTCTCCTACTTAAACCCCCTAGGGGAAGATTTTTCTGATGTTGAAAAATTTTTAAAGACTTTCAAAAAACACACAAACGCTTTAGAATATAAGCCAAAGCAAATAAAACATGGTCGTCAAAAAGACAATTTTAATTGCGGAATTTATGTGTGCCAGTTTGCCGAAGCAATTTTAAACAAAAAAAACCTAGAAGACATAGAAGACCCAAATATTTACAGAGGCCTAATAAAAAAAGTACTGCTAGAGAGTGCAGATGACATGACAAAAGTATGTCTTCATTGCGGGACCTATTGTGATGAAAATCTCTGCAAATCATGCGATCGTCCGATCTGCGGCGGTTGCTTTCGTTTTTATTATAAAAATGAAGACAACTTTGAGACATGTCAATTCTGTTCCGCTGCAACATCGAAATATTAGGCACTATAAGTATTTGAACATAATCAAACTTTTTTATGTACATCTTGAGATGGGTTTCTACCAGGTGAATACCCAACGCTTGGGTATTTATTAGGTAAATACCCATTTTTTGGAAATTTATAATTTTGCAGATATCTTGGGCGTAACAACATTTCCAAACAATTTTTGATAATTTTGTATGTTAATAAACCCGACCTTCTGATCCCACAAAATCGGATTTTAGTTATATATAGCCGCTCTATAGACCGATCTCCAGATTTAAAGTCTTGAGGCAATAAATTGGTAATTTTTTATCTGATTGCGATGAAATTTGACACAGTGAGTTCTTGTAGACCCCTACCCATTTCTGTGAAGTGTGGTTCAGAATGGACTATATTTGGATATAGCTGCCCTATAGACTGATCGCCCGATATCCCGATATAAGGTATTGCAGCCATAAAAGATACAGTTATTATCCGTATTCGATGAAATTTGGCGCAATGTTTTCTGGTAAACCCCTACAAATTTCATCGAATTCGCGTAATAACTGTATCTTTTATGGCTGCAATACCCTATATCGGGATATCGGGCGATCAGTCTATAGGGCAGCTATATCCAAATATAGTCCATTCTGAACCACACTTCACAGAAATGGGTAGGGGTCTACAAGAACTCACTGTGTCAAATTTCATCGCAATCGGATAAAAAATTACCAATTTATTGGCTCAAAACTTTAAGTTTGGAGATCGGTCTATATAGCGGCTTTATATAACTAAAATCCGATTTTGTGGGATTAGAAGGTCGGGTGTATAAACAAAGAATATAAAATTGTTTGGAAAATTTTGTTATACCCAAGATATCTGCAAAATTATAAATACCCAGATTTTGGGTATAAATGGGTAAATACCCGGGTATTTATCCAATTTACCGGGTAAATTCCTTTTGGGTTTTTACCTATCGCCCATTTCTATGTATGTAGAATCGAATATTTGACAACCAATGCCGAATATTCCACTTTATATCATTCCGGTATTATTTAAAATAATCACCCCGATTTTGAACATAATGCTGAAAAATATGGACATACACTTCGCTCAGTCGTACACGAAAATTGAGTACGACATATATATTAAGGGTGAATTGCCGCTATTTCGTTCAATTTAAGTCCAAAGCTTCTGTGTGTTTTTTTTTACGTACTAACAATTTAATCAATTTAAACATTTAATCATTTTTCTAGGAGTTTTTCATGCTGAAATGCGCGCAACATTTTAAAACTTTGGGTTTTCACGATACTTTTCACCTCTACTGTGCTAAAGGGTATTATGACCTTGTGTATATATTACATCAGGTCATGTCAGTCCGATTGTACGTTTATTAGTCCGTCCTTTTGACCGTCTGTTTGTCCATCCGTCTGTCAGTTTTTGTTTGTCTGTCTGTCAATGTGTTTTTGTTATTAAAGTACGTGTCGCATTTTTTATCAGATTGTCACCAAATTTTGCAAATGTTACTTATTGGCTCACATAACTCTCATTGGCACAAGCGCTATTTATCTTGGAAAATCGGTTCTACTGTATATAAAGCTCCCATACATGTTTTTCTTCCGATATGGTTGTATTTGGCAAGCTTTAAGCCTAATCTTTAACACATTTAACATGCATCGATTCATTTAATATATGTTTTATTTGATATGCTTAGTTTTGACTCTTAAACAATTGACACATAAAACTGAATTTGCAGCTGTTATTTAGAGGCTTTTAAATACTTTGGTTGCATTTTTCTTTAATTCGTTTTTTTTTTTGGATAATTTTATGGCTACTTAATATATACTTGAGCTTCTTTATTAAATTTAACTACTTAATTTTTGAAACACTAATATTTTATTATAAAATATATGCAAATATTAATTTTTTGGAATTCAAATGCACATTAATAAGAAACATGCTCTCAAACTATCACAAAAATTATTCCCTACGTAAATTCATTAACAGAAATAATTATAAAATCTTCAGTAATTATTATGAAAACTATGAATTCCATTTTTTTAAACAACTTATAAACAAATTTAATTTTAACAACCAAATTCTGAAATTTACCCTTTCTTGATAGTTACATGAATTTTCGCCCAAATTGTGTTCTTCTATATACGAGTATGTACATAAAAATAGGTACGCACGAGTGCTTACACACCCTTGTGAAATTTGTGTTTAACGCAAAAAAATGGTTGTTGCATTTTTTATGAAAAACTCCAACGCCAAAAGTTTTAACCATGAAAGACTGAACTTTTATAAAAAAATTATATTTTTAGTTTAAACCATAAAAGACGGAAATCTTATAAAATAAACCAAAGCAAACCAAAATTGGAACATAACAATATGCTTTAATTTTTTTGTAAAAAACCAAAATCTATAAATCTACTATTAATTAAGTTTTAAACATGAAAGACTGAACTTTTATAAAAAATTGGTTTGCATAGTAAACCAAAAAAACCTATTTTGCAAAGCATACCAAAATAAATACACATACATTTTTAATTTTTTCTTTCTTTAATTTCCGAATATAAATTATATATTTTTTTGTTTTGAATGAGAAAGTCTTTTAAAGCTTAAAAATATGTACTTTCATAACAATTTGTTTTACATATTTTGTAAGAGACCAACATTTAAAAATCTACTATTCATTAAGTTTTAAACATGAAAGACTGAGCTTTTATAAAAACTTTTAATAAAAAAATGTTTGTTAAGTTTAAAAGGTTTACATTCTAGAGCATTTTATCAAACAATAAAAAAATATATGATACAACTTTGTTATTAATTCTACATTTTAGATAAAGTAAAGTATAGACACCTCACACTATGTTCAAAAAAGCTTGGAACAGAAGTGGAAAAAGTAAACAGCGCAGACGCAATATGCGAGTACGCTAATAACACAAGCGACCTCTATGGGAAAACTTATGAATTATTTTACAGAGTTGAAAAGTATACATTCCCATGTATATGATTATATGTAATTAACATTTTTACAGAAAGCTCTAACATTCAATGTTTGTAACTGAAAAGAGCGACATAGAGTACACAACAGAAAGGCTAGACAACAACATTCTCTCTCAAAAAAATTTTTTTTCGATACATTTTCAAAAAGGGCAGGAATTTGAAAAAACCAACCGCTCGATTTTCGAATAAAGATATGTTTTGGAGAGCACACATCGTCACCTTTCCAACGATGTATGGTAGTACCTTGTAGAATTCTTAGATGTCCTCCAGGAGCGTTGGCCATAATCCTTTCCAGAATTTTTTTGAGATTTTTTTTAAAAAAGACAGGAATTTGAAAAAACCAACCGCTCGATTTTCGAATAAAGATATGTTTTGGAAAGCACACATCGTCACCTTTCCAACGATGTATGGTAGTACCTTGTAGAATTCTTAGATGTCCTCCAGGAGCGTTGGTCATAATCCTGTCAAAATTTTTTTTCCAGAATTTTTTTAAAAAAGACAGGAATTTGAAAAAACCAACCGCTCGATTTTCGAATAAAGATATGTTTTGGAGAGCACACATCATCACCTTTCCAACGATGTATGGTAGTACCTTGTAGAATTCTTAGATGTCCTTCAGGAGCGTTGGTCATAATCCTGTCAAAATTTTTTTTCCAGAATTTTTTTAAAAAAGACAGGAATTTGAAAAAAAACCGACTGCTCGATTTTCGAATAAGGACATGTTTTGGAGAGCACACATCGTGACCTTTCCAACGATGTATGGTAGTACCTTGTAGAATTCTTAGATGTCCTCCAGGAGCGTTGGTCATAATCCTGTCAAAATTTTTTTTCCAGAATTTTTTTAAAAAAGACAGGAATTTGAAAAAACCAACTGCTCGATTTTCGAATAAAGATATGTTTTGGAAAGCACACATCGTCACCTTTCCAACGATGTATGGTAGTACCTTGTAGAATTCTTAGATGTCCTTCAGGAGCGTTGGTCATAATCCTGTCAAAATTTTTTTTCCAGAATTTTTTTAAAAAAGACAGGAATTTGAAAAAACCAACCGCTCGATTTTCGAATAAAGATATGTTTTGGAGAGCACACATCGTCACCTTTCCAACGATGTATGGTAGTACCTTGTAGAATTCTTAGATGTCCTCCAGGAGCGTTGGTCATAATCCTGTCAAAATTTTTTTTCCAGAATTTTTTTAAAAAAGACAGGAATTTGAAAAAACCAACCGCTCGATTTTCGAATAAAGATATGTTTTGGAGAGCACACATCGTCACCTTTCCAACGATGTATGGTAGTACCTTGTAGAATTCTTAGATGTCCTCCAGGAGCGTTGGCCATAATCCTTTCCAGAATTTTTTTGAGATTTTTTTTAAAAAAGACAGGAATTTGAAAAAACCAACCGCTCGATTTTCGAATAAAGATATGTTTTGGAAAGCACACATCGTGACCTTTCCAACGATGTATGGTAGTACCTTGTAGAATTCTTAGATGTCCTCCAGGAGCGTTGGTCATAATCCTGTCAAAATTTTTTTTCCAGAATTTTTTTAAAAAAGACAGGAATTTGAAAAAAAACCAACTGCTCGATTTTCGAATAAGGACATGTTTTGGAAAGCACACATCGTCACCTTTCCAACGATGTATGGTAGTACCTTGTAGAATTCTTAGATGTCCTCCAGGAGCGTTGGTCATAATCCTGTCAAAATTTTTTTTCCAGAATTTTTTTAAAAAAGACAGGAATTTGAAAAAACCAACCGCTCGATTTTCGAATAAAGATATGTTTTGGAGAGCACACATCGTCACCTTTCCAACGATGTATGGTAGTACCTTGTAGAATTCTTAGATGTCCTTCAGGAGCGTTGGTCATAATCCTGTCAAAATTTTTTTTCCAGAATTTTTTTAAAAAAGACAGGAATTTGAAAAAAAACCGACTGCTCGATTTTCGAATAAGGACATGTTTTGGAGAGCACACATCGTGACCTTTCCAACGATGTATGGTAGTACCTTGTAGAATTCTTAGATGTCCTCCAGGAGCGTTGGTCATAATCCTGTCAAAATTTTTTTTCCAGAATTTTTTTAAAAAAGACAGGAATTTGAAAAAACCAACTGCTCGATTTTCGAATAAGGACATGTTTTGGAAAGCACACATCGTCACCTTTCCAACGATGTATGGTAGTACCTTGTAGAATTCTTAGATGTCCTCCAGGAGCGTTGGTCATAATCCTGTCAAAATTTTTTTTCCAGAATTTTTTTAAAAAAGACAGGAATTTGAAAAAACCAACCGCTCGATTTTCGAATAAAGATATGTTTTGGAGAGCACACATCGTCACCTTTCCAACGATGTATGGTAGTACCTTGTAGAATTCTTAGATGTCCTCCAGGAGCGTTGGCCATAATCCTTTCCAGAATTTTTTTGAGATTTTTTTTAAAAAAGACAGGAATTTGAAAAAACCAACCGCTCGATTTTCGAATAAAGATATGTTTTGGAAAGCACACATCGTGACCTTTCCAACGATGTATGGTAGTACCTTGTAGAATTCTTAGATGTCCTCCAGGAGCGTTGGTCATAATCCTGTCAAAATTTTTTTTCCAGAATTTTTTTAAAAAAGACAGGAATTTGAAAAAAAACCAACTGCTCGATTTTCGAATAAGGACATGTTTTGGAAAGCACACATCGTCACCTTTCCAACGATGTATGGTAGTACCTTGTAGAATTCTTAGATGTCCTCCAGGAGCGTTGGTCATAATCCTGTCAAAATTTTTTTTCCAGAATTTTTTTAAAAAAGACAGGAATTTGAAAAAACCAACCGCTCGATTTTCGAATAAAGATATGTTTTGGAGAGCACACATCGTCACCTTTCCAACGATGTATGGTAGTACCTTGTAGAATTCTTAGATGTCCTTCAGGAGCGTTGGTCATAATCCTGTCAAAATTTTTTTTCCAGAATTTTTTTAAAAAAGACAGGAATTTGAAAAAAAACCGACTGCTCGATTTTCGAATAAGGACATGTTTTGGAGAGCACACATCGTGACCTTTCCAACGATGTATGGTAGTACCTTGTAGAATTCTTAGATGTCCTCCAGGAGCGTTGGTCATAATCCTGTCAAAATTTTTTTTCCAGAATTTTTTTAAAAAAGACAGGAATTTGAAAAAACCAACTGCTCGATTTTCGAATAAGGACATGTTTTGGAAAGCACACATCGTCACCTTTCCAACGATGTATGGTAGTACCTTGTAGAATTCTTAGATGTCCTCCAGGAGCGTTGGTCATAATCCTGTCAAAATTTTTTTTCCAGAATTTTTTTAAAAAAGACAGGAATTTGAAAAAACCAACCGCTCGATTTTCGAATAAAGATATGTTTTGGAAAGCACACATCGTCACCTTTCCAACGATGTATGGTAGTACCTTGTAGAATTCTTAGATGTCCTCCAGGACCATTGGTCATAATCCTGCCCAGAATATTTTTTTTATAAATTTTTCATTTTTCTCAGTACTACGGTAATAGATATTTTTAATTTGGTGTTTTTGATTCAAAGCATTGATATTTTACTCCAAATTTTGTTATGGTTTTATTTTTTTTTTTACAAATATTTGCAAAAATTTATAAAAAGTAAGAAATTTAATTAATTTCTCTTGTTTTTTGGTTCTGTTAAGTATTTACAGAGCTCTGCTAACCCCTCAGTGGATCTCTGTTAATACTTCTGTTACTCTCTCTCGCACTCTGTTAACAAAGCGGTTTGTGTCTCTGCTAGTTAAATTCGGAATTTAACTTCACACACATCTAAGACCCTAAATCGGAGGATCGGTCTATATGGCAGCTATATCCAAATCTGAACCGATCTAAGCCATATTGACGGAGGATGTTGAAGGGCCTAAGACAACTCTTTGTCCCAAATTTCAGCAAAATTGGACAATAAATGTGGCTTTTATGGGCCTAATACCCTAAATCGAAGGATCGGTCTATATGGGGGCTATATCAAGATATAGTCCGATATAGCCCATCTTCGAACTTAACCTGCTTATGGACAAAAAAAGAATCTGTGCAAAGTTTCAGCTCAATATCTCTATTTTTGAAGACTGTAGCGTGATTTCAACAGACAGACGGACGGACATGTCTAGATCGTCTTAGATTTTTACGCTGATCAAGAATATATATACTTTATAGGGTCGGAAATGGATATTTCGATGTGTTGCAAACGGAATGACAAAATGAATATACCCCCATCCGTCGGTGGTGGGTATTAAAAGTTTCTCTCAAAAACCCATGACCAAACTGAAACTTTAGTAGAAACTTTAAACATGGGAGTGAGAGTAGAGACAACGGGGGACATGTTGAGGCCTTTGATGAAACCCCATTTTCCACGGAATACGAAGGGACTCACGCAGACACCGGAATCTTGGAATAATGACGTTGATCGAAGGTTTATAATAACGGAAGTTATGGTGAAGGAATCCTTGAGGAGCTTTAAACCATTTAAGTCATCCGCACCTGATGGGATATTTCCGGCGTTACTACAGAAAGAGGCAGACTATCTGGCGCCTCGTGTGGCCAAAATTTTCACAGCGTGCCCAGGACTTTCATATACTCCGAAAGCCTGGCAGGAGGCAAGGGTGGTGTTTATACCCAAGCCCGGCAAGGCAAGTTATGCGACACCAAAGGCCTACAGACCCATAAGCCTCCTTTCTACTCAAAACCATGGAACGTATTGTGAACACCATGATAAAGAGTATGACATCCAGCGAACTGCTCAGATACAAACATCATGCCTATGTCAAGGGAAGGTCGGTGGAAACTGTCCTGCACAAGATTGTGCATAACATAGAAGAGTCATTCAAAGCCAAAACGTACACACTGGTGGTATGCATTGACATCGAGGGGGCTTTTAACAATGTGCGGAGCACCGGGTGGTACCCGCTCCTTAGAGACTGAATAAACCATATGCTAAGGAACAGGTGGATAAATTGTGTGTCCAATGGCATAAATATAAGGGAGAAAGTGGCACAGGGCACGCTACAGGGGGCATTTTATCGCCACTCCTATGGGTGACCACCATAAATGACCTATTACGGATGCTGACTGAGGAGGGATATGAACCCGTCTGCTAAGCAGACGATCTTATAATACTTCTAAGTGGTAACGATCCGAAGCAGCTATGCAGAAGGTCCGAAAGGGTCTTGCATATAGCATATGACTAGGCTTGACCCAGAGGTCTCAATGTTAACCCAGAGAAGACTGAAATATGCCTGTTCACGAGGAAGACGAAGGTGGGCGAATTTAACGCACCACGTTTCCTCAATAAGACGATTTCGATAACTGACAAGATCAAATACCTAGTTGTGATCTTGGAAAAGAAGCTGAATTGGAAGTGTTACATTCAGGAGCGCACTGAGAAGGCTGACAGATGTTGGGCATTATGTAGACGGGCCGTAGGCTCGAAATGGGGCCTGAATCCTAGGATAGTGCACTGGCTCTACAGGAGCGTGATCAGACCAATACTTACTTACGCCTCAGTAGTTTGGTGGACTGCTATGGAGAAAAAGTGTAACATAAGGACCATACAACAGGTTCAGAGAACATGTTGTCTTGGCACAGGCGGAGCAATGAGGACTACGCCCACTAGGGCACTGGAGATTATTCTAGATATTCGACTCATTGACATACAGATTAAGTGTGAGGCAGCCACTAAGGCTATGAGACTTAAGGCGATGGGAGAATGGATTGAGGATGGGAGCAGCTCATACCATCGCGGTATAATCGAGGCGACGATAGGAAACCTGGAAGGAAGGGAAGAGGTTTTTGATCGGATACACTGCTACCATCGGCACAGTCTTGGATTGACGGAACCCTAGTATTGCCATCGGGAAGATCATGTTACACGGCTGGATGAAAGCTAGAGGACAGAGTGGGCCTGGGGGTTTACATTGGGAACCCAGGGACTGAGATCGGTTTTAGACTGCCTGACCATAGTACGGTCCTGCAGGCGGAGATCGGGGCGATCACGGAATGTGTGAATTAGTCTTCTGACAGTAAAATTGCCATAAGGGCAATAATAAACAGGACGGTAAGGCCACGAACAGGCAGTGTAAGAAAGAGATTAACGCCTTCTCTGAGTATGACACAATCCGCACCGGGTCATAATGAGTAAGGGGGAATGAAAGAACAGATGATTTGGCAGGGAAGACCAGAGGACTGCTGTCAATAAACTTGGTTAATCCAAAGCGTTTCAGATCGTCGCCCGAGTTGAGTGCTCGGGCGACGATCGAGCTTGTAACACAATGGAACTGCGAAACAGTCGGTGGGGCGACGAAAATCCTATTAGGAGATCCGGATCGTGAGATGACGAGCCTAGTACTAAAAGGTGGTAAGCGGGAGTCAGTATAGCTATCGATATTATAACGGGACCCCTATACGGGATAACTATGAGCACCACAAAGGCTGGAAATTTTAACTCCGACTTGTGTGAAGCCCATTGTTATCACGGGAAGCTTAACTGAAAGCTTACGGGCTCGTCCACAGGTTGCGGAAGATGGAAAGCTCCGTTTTTATGCGAAGTAGCTGCAAATGCGGTCGCGGGCAGTCAGCGATTTTCGAGAAGAGAGTCTCAGTGAGGAGTCAGGTGGCACTGGCTCTTAATTAAATACTGAGTGCCAATGATACTCGAGATGACGAGGCGAGTTATTGGCGCTTTCAAATAACCAATGGCCAACATCAGCGTCTGTTCCCAGGTAAGGGGTGGCTGGCGGCGATCGTCGGATCTTGGATCGAGCGGCTCGCCACAACGAGGGATACGTGTGCAATCGCACAAAACCCATGCAGTTGGGGCGCTGGGCCAGTAACACGACCCCGGAAAACTATAAGACCTACTACAAGAAACAAAGGAATAGTAAAAATAGACCCCCCCAACGTTGACGAACCAAGCAAATGAAAAAAGGACCATGATTTGCGGATCTGCACCTGGAATGTCCGCACTCTTTATAGAGAAGGTGCAGTATACGCGCTGGCGGATGTATTAGAGAAGTACAAGGCAGATATTACCGCCTTGTAGGAAGTGCGATGGACTGGGAATGGCGTCACTACAATGCCAAACGATGACGAACTATACTATAGTTGCCATAACACGAGGCATGAATTAGGCTGTGGATTTGTGGTTAGTCGGAAACTGAAACATAATCCGCATAAAAGCCAAATTCTTCAACATCAGCCTGTGCCCATGCCGCGACGGAAGACAAAGACCAGCAGACAAAGGATATTTTCTACGAGCGCTTAGAGAGAGAATATGACCGCTGCCCCGCAGATGATATTAAAATCGTTCTGGGAGATTTTAATGCGAAGATAGGGAAGGAAGACATCTTTGGTTCAACATTTGGAAAGTTGTGTGCGAGATAACATCCAGTTATGGGTTGAGGTTGATAGATTTCGCCGCTGCAAAAAACATGGTAGTTAGTAGCACCAGATTTCAACATAAAAATATTCACAAAGCCACATGGCTGTCACCCGATCAAAACACGAGAAACCAAATTGATCACGTTGTGATAGATGGAAGGCATTCATCCAGCGTGTTAGATGTACGATCGATCCGTGGAGCGCATATAGATTCGGATCATTACCTTGTTGCAGCAAAAGTACGCACCCGTTTGAACATGACGAGGAAAGTACGATCTGACACTGCACGGAAGCTGGACATTGAAAAACTGCAAATACAATAAATGGCAGCGGCATACTCCACTCGACTGACCCAAATGCTTGATTAAAGCACTCCTTGTTCCGATGATATAATGGCGCAGTGGCAAACTATTGCCCACTCCATGCAAAATGCCGCGAAATCCGTACATGGGTACCGGAAGCCTCCTCCAAGAAACCCATGGAGGAAAGAAACCCACAAGAGGGTCGAGATGCTACTGAAGCCAAGAATGCGGCATGTAGAGCAACCCTGCAATCAGTAGCAACGCGCCAGATGATGGAGAAGTATCGAGAGGATAGGAGAGAGGAGAAACGTCTCTACCACAGAAAGAAAAAGGAAATGGGAAGATGTAGTGTGAGCGAATTGAGATGTACAGGAGTCAGAATGAAGTTCGGAATTTCTACCAAAGAATTAAACATCAAACCGACGGCTTTGTTGCAGGCCATCCTCCTGCAGAGACAAAGAAGGAAATCTGGCAACGGACATAAATAGCGTGCTGAGGATATGGAAAGAACATTTTACCCAACTGCTAGTGTCAGACGTTGGCGGCGAAGAGGATACCGCAGAACCAATCCCTGATGATGGTATAGAATGTTTACCTCATAGTCAGGCTGAGGTCTAAGTAGCAGCGAGCCGACTAAAGAACAACAAGGCAGCAGGAGCCGACCTGTTACCCGATTTGGACCATAAATGAATGCTGAACATTGCAGAAGTCATTGTGTAATATTTCAGTTCATTCGGATAAGAATTGCGCCTTGTAGGGGCTCAAGAAGCAAAATCGGGAGATCGGTTTATATCGGACCATATTGGACACATATGTTAAAGGTCATGAAAGAAGGCGTTGTAAAAAATTGCTGCCAAATCGGATGAGAATTGTATGGCAGCTATGTCAGGTTATGTACCGATTTGCACCATACTTAACCCAGTTGTTGGAAGTGATACCAAACCACCACGTGCAACATTTCAGTCAAACCGGATGAGAATTGCGCCCTCTAGAGGGTCAAGAAGTCAAGACCCATGATCGGTTTATATGGCAGCTATATCAAAACATGGACCGATTTGGTCCATTTACAATCTCAACCGACCTACACTAATAGTAAGTATTGGTTGCCCAAAAAGTAATTGCGGATTTTTCATATATTCGGCGTTGACAAATTTTTTCAACGGCTTGTGACTCTGTAATTGCATTTCTTTCACTTATCAGCTGTTACTTTTAGCTTGCTTTAGAAAGAAAGTGCGCGAAATTTTGTTTACATTTGTTTGTTTGGTGTCAATTTTAATATGGAGCCCACAAAGGAGCATTTTCGTCATATTTTACTTTATTATTTCCGTAAAGGAAAAACCGCGGAGCAGGTTGCTAAAAAGTTACGAGATGTGTATGGTGATAAACCCTTAAAAGGAAGACAGTGTCAAAATTGATTTCGCAAATTCCGTTCTGGAGATTTTTCACTTAAAGATGAGCCACGTTCAGGTCGGCCAAATGAAGTTGATGATGACCAAATCAAAGCATTAATCGAATTGGATCGTCATGTAACTGAGCGTGAGATAGGAGAGAAGTTAAATATACCAAAATCAACCGTTCATTATCACATAAAAAGTCTTGGACTGGTGAAAAAGCTTGATATTTGGGTACCACATGTATTGAAAGAAATTCATTTAACAAACCGAATCAACGCTTGTGCACCTTATGCACCTTAAACGCAATGAATTCGATCCTCTTTTAAAACGAATCATAACTGGAGATGAAAAATGGATTGTTTACAACAACGTTAGTCGAAAACGATCATGGTCGAAGCATGGTGAATCAGCTCAAACCACTTCAAAGGCTGAAATCCACCAAAATAAGGTTTTGCTGTCTGTTTGGTGGGTGGAGGATTGGAAGGGTGTGGTATATTTTGAGCTGCTTCCAAGGAACCAAACGATTAATTCGGATGTTTACTGTCAACAATTGGTCAAATTGAATACAGCCATCAAGGAGAAGCGACCAGAATTGGTCAATCGTAAAGGTGTCATATTCCACAAGGACAACGCTAGACCGCACACATCTTTGGTCACTCGCCAAAAACTGAGTGAGGATGGCTGGGAACTTTTGATGCATCCACCATATAGCCCTGACCTTGCACCATCAGAATACCATTTATTTCGATCTTTTCAGAACTCCTTAAATGGTAAAATTTTCGGCAATGATGAGGCTATAAAATCGCACTTGGTTCAGTTTTTTGCAGATAAAGGCCAGAAGTGCTATGAGCGTGGAATACTAAATTTGCCAGGAAGATGGCAAAAGGTTATCGAACAAAATGGCAATAATATATTTGATTAAAGTTCATTCTAAGTTTTATTAAAAATGCATTTACTTTCTTTTAAAAAATCCGCAATTACTTTTTGGGCAACCCTATTTGTGCAAAATTTCAAGCGGCTAGCTTTACTCCTTCGAAAGTAAGCGTGCTTTCGAAAGATGGACGGACGGACGGACAAACGGACGGACACGGCTAGATCGACTTAAAATGACATGACGATCAAGAATATATATATTTCAAGGGGTCTCAGACGAATATTTCAAGTAGTTACAAACAGAATGACGAAGTAAGTATACCGCCATCCATGTTATGGCTATATAACAAAATCGAAGCTTAGCTTTTTGTTTACCAGTTTAAAATTTGGGTTTATTGTCCTCAATCTTTGATTTTAACCCTTTTTTCATTTTTCGACTTTAATTTGTTTTTCCTAAAAAGCTATTTCTTATTAAGCCTCTAAAGAATGCCTCATTTGTATTTTTATACCCTCCACCATAAGATGGGGGGTATACTAATTTCGTCATTCTGATTGTAACTACTCGAAATATTCGTCTGAGACCCCATAAAGTATATATATTCTTGATCGTCGTGAAATTTTATGCCGATCTTGCCATGTCCGTCCGTCTGTCCGTCCGTCCGTCCGTCTGTCTGTCGAAAGCACGCTAACTTCCGAAGGAGTAAAGCTAGCCGCTTGAAATTTTGCACAAATACTTCTTATTAGTGTAGGTCGGTTGGTATTGTAAATGGGCCATATCGGTCCATGTTTTGATATAGCTGCCATATAAACCGATCTTGGGTGCGCAATACTTATCCGATTGGAATTAATTTTACACGACGTGTTTCGTTACGATATCCAACAACTGTGCCAAGTATGGTTCAAATCGGTCCATAACCTGATATAGCTACCATATAAACCGATCTTGGGTCTTGACTTCTTGAGCCTCTAGAGTGCGCAATTCTTATCCGATTGGAATGAATTTTGGCACGACGTGTTTTGTTATGATATCCACCAACTGTGCCAAGTATTGTTCAAATCGCTCCATAACCTGATATAGCTGCCATATAAACCGAACTTGGGTCTTGACTTCTTGAGCCTCTAGAGTGCGCAATTCTTATCCGATTTGAATGCATTTTTGCACGAAGTGTTTTGTTATCATATCCAACAACTGTGCCAAGTGTGGTTCAAATCCGTTCATAACCTGATATAGCTGTCATATAAACAGATCTGGGGACTTGACTTCTTGAGCCTCTAGAGGTCGCAATTATTATCCGATTTGCCTGAAATTTTGTACGACGGATTTCTCATGACCATCAACATACGTGTTTATTACGGTCTGAATCGGTCTATAGCCCGATACAGCTCCCATATAAATCGATCTCTCTATTTTACTTCTTGAGTCCCCAGGGCGCAATTCTTATTCGAATTGGCTGAAATTTTATACCGGATCATATCTTGATATCGCTCTAATAGCAGAGCAAATCTTTTCTTATATCCTGTTTTGCCTAAGAAGAGATGCCGGGAGATGAACTCGACAAATGCGATCTATGGTGGAGGGTATGTAAGATTCGGCCCGGCCGAACTTAGCACGCTTTTACTTGTTTTTGTTTGCTTGGTATCTAAGCATCTTCTGGATTTACTGGCATTTCTTAAACCTTTCAATTGGCCTTGGGATTCCTTCAAAAAAAAATCTGAGAATCTTTAAGTAATTGCCTTTGTCGTTGTATACGGGATTGTAAAGGAAGCTAATTACATGCTCTGGCCCACAGATACAGTGTGCGGCTGTGTATGATTGTGGGCCGTTTGTATACGTGTACACGTTTTTGTGTTTGTGTGTGTCTGAAGGCTTCTGCTTAAGAACAAATTATAATTAAAATTATTGTTTTCCCATTACATTCCACCATACACATTGTCTTATGAACATTAATATTTATGAGTTTATGTCAGGGTCCTTAGCATACAGAGAGTCCTTCCAGGAAGTGTTTGGTGTTTTTCCACTGAATTAGGGAAATTGCAAGATTTGTGGAATCTGTGATTTGTGGAATCAGTGATAAAGTTTTTTTCTGTTATGTGGGACTAACGATTATCTTTAATTTTGGATTAAATTTTCTTCAAAATTTTTGTATTTTTGGATATTTTTTATTTTTTTGGGAAATGAGTAAAGGTTGGACAATCTTAAAAGGGTATAGAATTCAGTTTGTCTATAGAATTTAGCTTTCCAAAAAAATTTATCTGTAAACCTTGTTCTTAATTCTTTTCTTTTGGCTATGGTGAAGCATGTAAATTACCTTAATTTGTTTTGCAAAAGCTGTCGCGTTCTACGAGGACCATCTGTAAAAGGACATATTTCTCCTTGTTTTGCTTTCCAGCGATCTCAATGAAGCCAATATCAAAAGGGTTCGCTTGTTCCTTTGCTCCTTATTTAAAACAGTTGTGAGAGGGTGAATAATTAATAATAATGATGGTGAATACATTTAAGTCCTCCTTTAAATGGCAATTTCTCGATTTTCACACCAGACGAGTTTGTAACGGTATAATGAAATGAAAAAGAATATTGAAAGCCATAGCAAATGATGTCCTGCAATGATAGAAATGTAGAGTGAGATAAACCAAAAATAAACCAAGTAAAAGCGTGCTAAATTCGGCCGAAACGATTCTTGGGAACCCACCACCATGGATTCTGCTAAAAATTGAAGGGCATTATTTTATTCTAAATACCAAACTTTTGTCAAACCAGCAAAAATTAAAGCTTCTAGGAACCGAACAGGGATGATCGAGAGACCGGTTTACATGGGAGCTATATCAGGTTATAGACTGATTTGGACCATATTTGGTACAGTTGTTGGAAGTCAGTAACAGATGACCGTATACAAAATTTAGACCAAATCGGATAAAAATTACGGCTTGTAAGGACTCGGGACATCGGATTATAGGGGAGCAATTGGGTTGCCCAAAAAGTAATTGCGGATTTTTCATATAGTCGGCGTTAACAAATTTTTTCACAGCTTGTGACTCTGTAATTGCATTCTTTCTTCTGTCAGTTGTCAGCTGTTACTTTTAGCTTGCTTTAGAAAGAAAGTGTAAAAAAAGTATATTTGATTAAAGTTCATTCTAATTTTTATTAAAAATGCATGCACTTTCTTTTGAAAAATCCGCAATTACTTTTTGGGCAATATATCAGGTTGTAGACCAATTTGACACAGTTGTTGAAAATCATAACAGAAAACTACATGGAAAATTTCAGCCAAATCGGACAAAAATTGCGGCTTCCAGGGGATCAAGGAGTCAAATCGGGAGATCGATTTATATGGGAGCTATATCAGGTTATAGACCTATTCGGGCCGTACTCGGCACAGTTATTCAAAGTCATAAAAGAACACTATATGCAAATTTATAGCTAGGTTAGTTAAGGTTTAAGTGTCAGTCTGCCATCAGACTCACTTAGACGTTTTCGTCCATTGTGATACCACAGGAACAGAAGAAGGAAGATGCCTTCTAGTTCCTACCGTTGATCCATCCCGATTGCTTTAAAAAGCCAAATATCTTGCGAATGTTCAAAAATGCAAATGCAATTTTTGCCCTATGAACATTCCAAAAAGGAACAGGGGCAAACTTCTCACATATCAATGAGTGCAGTCCGTTTCAAGTTTAAGCACAATGATAAGGGGCCTCCTTTTTACAGCCGAGTCCGAACGGCGTGCCGTAGTGCGACACCTCTTTGGGGAGAAGTTTTACATGACATAGTACCTCACAAATATTGTCAGCATTAGGAGAGGAAAACCACCGCTGAAAATTTTTTCTGATGGTCTCCCCAGAATTTGAACCCAAGCGTGTAGCGTCATAGGCGAACATGCTAACCTCTGCACTACGGTGGCCTCCAACCGAATGTTCACATCCGCTAAATCGGACAGGTTCTCAAAGAAATGAGAAAGTGGAATTCCTTCTAACTGCTAGTGCGGGACACACACACAGAAGGTGTTCTATAGTCTCTTCTTCCTCGATGTCCTCACAGCTTCTGCAAAAGGCAACCTTCAGTCTGTCAGCATGTTTTCCGATTAGCCAGCGATCTGTCATGACGGACACAATGATTGAGACGTCTGTTCTAGCCAATGACAGCAAAGCAGTAGTAGTCTAGATGAAGCCACAAAGTTATGGAATGCTCACAGCCCCCTCTTTGTGACCATCTCTTATTCGTTGGTCTTCGGGTCTGGTCCTGAAAACTTAGTTTACATGTCGCTAGAGGCATACCCACAGATTCCATAGATTCCATACATAGGATACCTGGGGTAGTTCCTAGTCTCGGGTAGGGTAGTTCCTAGTCTCGCAAGTTCCTAGGGTAGTTCCTAGCCTTGCAAGCTTGTCCGCTTTACAATTCCCTCGGATATCTCTGTGGCCCGGTACCCAGAGCAGGTGAATTTTGAACTGTTCTGCCATCCCGTTGAGAGATCTGCGACAGTCGAGGGCGGTTTTTGTGTTCAGAAATACGTACTCCAGGGATTTAATGGCTGTCTGGTTGTCTGAGAAGATATTTATGCCAATCGTCGTAATGACATTATATCTTGGCCATTCCACCACTTCCTAAATTGCAAGGATCTCCGCTCGATACACACTGCAGTGGTCGGATAACCTTTTCAATATGACTTTAGAACTTTAGAGTACACCCCAACACCTACCTGTTCGTTTAGTTTGGAACCATCCGTATAGAAGTCTATGTAACTTCTGTTACCAGGGATATCGTAGTTCCAAGCGGATATATCAGGAATATTGGTACAGTACCTTTTATCAAAAAGCGGCTCAGGTAGGGTGTAATCAACACGGCCTGGAACATCGGATATTGTATCAAGGATAATGCAGTGTTCGTAGTCGCTACACGACCAATGATAAAGCTCCGTTAACGTCACAGCAGTGATCGCTGCAATTAGGGTATCCAAAATGTCCAGAGGCATAAGATCAAGCATTAAATTCAGTACATCAGATGGTGTCGTCCTCAGTGCTGCTGGGATGCACAAACAAGCCATCCATTGGATCCGGTTAAGTATTAAGTAGTAGTTGGACTTTTGAAGTGCCGTCCAGCAAACTACAACACCATATAGCATTATTAGCCTGACAACTGCAGTTTATACCCAATGCATGACACACGGTCTAAACCCCCAACTTTTGCCAATGGCTTTCTTGCAGGTGTATAGGGCAAGAGTGGCCTTTCTTGCCCTTTCCAAAATGTTGGATTTGAAGTTGATTTTCCTGTCCAGCCAAACAAATGGTACATTCTCTCCTTCCAAGGCTACAGATTCCACTGTTGGCAACTTGCAGAAAAGAACTACTTCTACCTTGCACGAATTTATACTTAGACCACTTTCGGTAGCTCACTTTGCTGTTGCACGTTGAACTTCCTGAAGTATATCTCTTAAGAGTGCTGGGAAACTTTCCTCTAACCGCAATTGCCACGTCGTCAGCATATGTGACCTCTTTTACACCTTTTTCTTCCAGATACAATACGATATTGTTAAAGGCTATATTTCAAAGTAGAGGAGACAGTACACCTCCTTGAGGTGTTCCTCTGTTGACACATCTTTTTAGATCCACAGATCCCAAGCCTGCCGTAATTAATCTTTTAGTAGGTAAATTATTAATAAACTTTCTAACAGTAGAGTTGATGCCTAGAAACTCTAACTCCTTCATGATTGACGTCGGGTTCACATTATTGAAAGCAACTTCAATGTCAAAAAATGCTACCATTGATATTCCTTGACAGCGAGGGAGCCCTCTACGTAGACGACTAGGTCGTGAAGGGCTGTTTCAGTAGATTTGCCTTTGTTATATGTATGATTCTGCCGCGACAGGCGATCTCCAGGGATCGTTGACCTATGATATGTTTCTATCAACCTCTCAAGAGCCTTCAGCATAAAGGATGACAGACTAATAGGACGAAAATCATTCGCTTTCGGAGTGAAAATTGTCTTCGTGTCCCTCCATCCCACATGTATATATGACGTTCTTATACAAGCAGAGTATATCTCCCTAAGCAAGGGACCAGTCTATCAGACACAGCTTGTAATTCATCCGGTGATATATCATCAGGGCCTGGCGACATAAGGGAGTCGAAACTTCTTATCGCCTAAAGAATTTTCGGCTTAGACGCAATTTCCATAAAAGCCTCTGATAAATGCATACCAGTGACAACCTCATCTAGCATCACGTTGTCCGTTAAAGAATTTCCCGGGAAATCTGTATTAGCGAGTAGCTTAGTGTTTCCTCACTACACATTGTCCATACATTCTCCGACTTTTGAATATACCCCGCCGTAATAGGTCTTGAGAGCAGAATCTTCCTTAGTCTAGAGGCCTCAGATGTATCCTCCACGGAGCTGCAAAATTCTACTCAAGATTTCTTTTGAGCCTTTCTCAGCTCGCCCTTCTATTTGCTTAGCTCAGCCTAACAAATGTCCCAATCGTGTTGTGCTCTTGTGGCTTTTGCTATGATGAAGAGTTTTCTGCAGTCCTTCCTTAGACCAATCAGCTCTGGGGTCCACCATCGGATCGGGCGGTCGCTGTTTGCCCCTTTGGCTTGGCACTAGGAAATGCTGACACAAGCGAGTCATTCAGGGCCTTCGTAATTGCATGAAATTATCTTTTAAAATTAAATTGTATGCACCGAACTATCGATTCAAATAAGATTTCATGCATTTTTCTGTATTTTATGTTTTTTTTTTATAAAACTTTCCTTAAACTTAAAAAAATTACTTTTTAGGATAGAGATGCCACTGCACTGGTGTACGCGTTTCGATTATTGGTTAGATTTTTAATACCATTGTGGAATTGTCCTTCTATTTGATCACCTTTTAGTATAAAGATGCCACTCCACTGGTGTACGCGTTTCGATTATTGGTTAGATTTTTAATACCATTGTGGAATTGTCCTTCTATTTGACCGGCCTACAGTTTTTATCACACTGCTTGTTCATATGATGCTAAAATCATATCACAAAGATTATGTGAAATTAGTACAGAGATACCACACCACTGGTGGACGCGTTTCAATTATTGGTTAGATTTCCAACACTATTGCGGATCATATCCTTTCGTCTGACCGGCCTGCGGTTCACATCAGACCGTTTGTTCATATGAAGCTAAAATCATATCACAAATATTATGTGAAATTAGTACAGAGATATCACAACACTGGTGGACGCGTTTCGATTATTGGTTAGATTTTGAACAACATCCTTCCGCCTGACCGGCCTATAGTTTACATCACACCGTTGGTTCATATGAAGCTAAAATCATATCACAACGATTATGTGGCATTAGTACAGAGATATCACACCACTGGTGGACGCGTTTCGATTATTAGTTAGATTTTCATCATCCTTGTGGATCATATCCTTTCGTCTGACCGGCGTACAGTTCATATCACACCGTTTGTTCATATGAAGCTAAAATCATATCACAAAGATTATGTGACATTAGTACAGAGATACCACACCACTGGTAAATGCGTTTCGATTATTGGTTAGATTTTCAACACCATTGTGGATCATATTCTTCTGTCTGACCGGGCTACAGTTCATATCACACCGTTTGTTCATATGAAGCTAAAATCATATCACAAAGATTATGTGACATTAGTACGGAGATACCACACCACTGGTAAATGCGTTTCGATTATTGGTTAGATTTTTAACACCATTGTGGATCATATTCTTCTGTCTGACCGGGCTACAGTTCACAACACACCATTTGTTCATATGAAGTTAAAATCATAACACAAATTATGTGACATAAGTACAGAGATACCACACCACTGGTGAACGCGTTTTGATTATAGGTTAGATTTTCTACATCATTGTGGATTACATTCTTGCGTTTGACCGGCCTATAGTTTGTTCATATGACGCTAAAATCTTATTACAAAGATTATGTAAAATTAGCACAGAGATACCACACCACTGGTGGACGCGTTTCAAATATTTGTTAGATTTTTTACACCAATGTAGATCATATCCTTCCATCTGACCGGCCTACAGTTCACATCACACCGTTTGTTCATATTAAGCTAAAATCATATCACAAAGATTATGTGACATTAGTACAGAGAAACCACACCACTGGTAAACGCGTTTCGATTATTGGTTAGATTTCCAACACCATTGTGGATCATATCGTTCTGTTTGACCGGGTTACAGTTCACAACACACCATTTGTTCTTATGAAATTAAAATCATATCACAAATTATGTGTCAAGTACAGAGATACCACACCACTGGTGGACGCGTTTCCATCGTTGGTTAGATTTTCATCACGTTGTGGATCATATCTGTCAAGAAACTTTCAAGACCATCACGAATATATATTGTATGGGGTCGCAGATCAATATTTCGAGATGTTACAAACAGAGTGAATAGTTTATTACAACCTATGTTGGTGAATTTTAGGTTAATTATACCCACCACCGAAGGATGGGGGTATATTCATTTTGTCATTCCGTTTGCAACACATCGAAATATCCATTTCCGACCCTATAAAGTATATATATTCTTGATCAGCGTGAAAATCTAAGACGATCTAGACATGTCCGTCCGTCTGTCCGTCTGTCTGTTGAAATCACGCTACAGTCTTCAAAAATAGAGATATTGAGCTGAAAATTTGCACAGATTATTTTTTTTGTCCATAAGCAGGTTAAGTTCGAAGATGGGCTATATCGGACTATATCTTGATATAACCCCCATATAGACCGATCCGCCGATTTAGGGTCTTAGACCCATAAAAGCCACATTTATTATCCGATTTTGCTGAAATTTGGGATAGTGAGTTGTGTTAGGCCCTTCGACATCCTTCGTCAATTTGGCCCAGATCGGTCCCGATTTGGATATAGCTGCCATATAGACCGATCCTCCGATTAAGGGTCTTAGGCCCATAAAAGCCACATTTATTATCCGATTTTGCCGAAATTTAGGACAGTGAGTTATGTTAGGCCCCTCGACATCCTTCGTCAATTTGGCCCAGATCGGTAAAGCTTTGGATATAGCTGCCATATAGAGCGATCCTCCGATTTAGGGTCTTAGGCCCATAAAAGCCACATATTTTATCCGATTTTGCTGAAACTTTGGACAGTGAGTTGTGTTAGGCCCCTCGACATCCTTCGTCAATTTGGCCCAGATCGGTTTAGATTTGGATATAGCTGCCATATAGACCGATCCTACGATTTAGGGTCCTAGGCTCATTAAAGCCACATTTATTATCCGATTTTGCTGATATTTGGGACAGTAAGTTGTGATAATCCCTTCGACATCCTTCATCAATTTGGCCCAGATCGGTGCAGATTTGGATATAGCTGCCATATAGACCGATCCCCTGATTTAGGGTTTTAGGCCCATAAAAGCCACATTTTTTACCCGATTATGCTGAAATTTGGAACAGGGAGTAGTGTTAGGCCCTTCGACGTCCTTTGTCAATTTGGCTCAGATCGGTCCAGATTTGGATATAGCTGCCATATAGCCCGATCTCTCGATCTAAGGTTTTGGGGTCATAAAAGGCGCGTTTATTGTCCGATGACGCCGAAATTTAGGACGGTGAGTTGTGTTAGGCCCTTCGACATCCGTTTCAAATACGACCCAGATCCGTCCAGATCCGCCATATATACCGATATCTCGATTTATAGTCTTGATCCCATAAAAGTCGCATTTATAATACGATTTCACTGAAATTTTACACAGTGACTTATGCTTAACATTTCGACATCCGTGTAGTACATGGTTCAAATCGGTTAAGTTTTAGATAAAGCTACTTACAATACCAATATTTTGTTTTACACAATTGAACAATGAATTGTACTTATTAGTATTTGGTCCAAATCGAAACATATTTCAATATAGCTGCTATGGGGCATAAGGTATGCATTTTTCACCGGATTTTGACGAAAGGTGGTTAACAAATATACCCGAGGTGGTGGGTATCCAAAGTTCGGCCCGGCCGAACTTAACGCCTTTTTACTTGTTTTCTGTTTATCCTTTAAAAACATTAAAAAAAAGTTCCAACTGCTTACTAATATTGACGCCATCGTTTGTACTTTTCTCTTTCCATTATTAATATACTCTACAGTCAACGTTAATTTTTGTTTAAAAATTTGTTTATTCAAAATTAATTAATAATGTGGTTTTTATTTTAATTTTCATTTCAGTTTCAATTAGCAGGCGTTAAACAGTACATTTGGTGAGAACATTTGCCACAGCGTCATGTAGCAAAAATCTCCAATTACACACCAGTATTAAAAATAAATCGTAAACAAACATAATTAAAATAATTAATGAAAACCTTTATCTAAGGCCGCAAATAAAAATCATCCTTCGTTACTCGTTAATAATGATAACCATAGAGAACTATTAAATGATTGTCAATTGAACTGCCACAAAAAGTTAAAACAACGTGCAAATAAAATAGAAAAAGAAGACAAACATTAAAATAGTATATGCGCGCAAACAAATTAAATCGAGAAAAAATATTATATGAATTTAATTATTAACATAAGGAAGAGTGTCGGGCGGAAGTTGTATACAAAAGAAAAAACATGTGTTTAAAAGTTTCCAGGAAAAAAATATTGCAATTATAAATTGAAACCTGTATGCCATCAATTTTGTTGGTGTATAGCAAAAGCGCAAGTGTTTGAATGGAAAGCCTAATAGTATATACAAAATAAAAAAATTTAATTGTTTACTCATTAAATAGAGAGGTTTAAATTACATATTAATTTGATTGTTATTCATTAAAACAAAATCAAAAAAGAAGAAAAAACAAAACCAAATTTATCAACACATTAAGTGATTTTTCAATAAAACAAAGTCAATTTCAATTAAAAATTATAGAAATATTAGTGAAAAAGTAAAAATCTACTTCATAGAAATTAAAAATTATTTTCCTAAATCCCAAAAATTTATAATACAAAAAAGTGTTGCATAAAAGTGTTGCTTAAAATTAAAAAAAAAAAATATTAAGTAGTATTTTGAATAAAAATCAAAACCCCCCTACAGTCTAGAAAGTAGGGTTAGTGTCTGTTGTTGTGCCAATAAAAATCATCTGCAAACATCTACAGATCTCTCGGCTGATTTTAAGGTAAGTTATAATAAGTGTTCATGTTCATGTATGTATGTATATATTGGGTTGCCCAAAAAGTAATTGCGGATTTTTTTAAAAGAAAGTAAATGCATTTTTAATAAAACTTAGAATGAACTTTAATCAAATACACTTTTTTTAGACTTTTTTTCTAAAGCAAGCTAAAAGTAACAGCTGATAACTGACAGAAGAAAGAATGCAATTACAGAGTCCCAAGCTGTGAAAAAATTTGTCAACGCCGACTATATGGAAAATCCGCAATTACTTTTTGGGCAACCCAATATAATACCCAACACCTTCCCTATAAGTACCAATTACGAGCTATATCTAATTCTGATTCAATTATGACGGACCACCGTGGAGACTTTTACATGGGTTACAGTCAGGGATTCGGAGTAGACGGGTGCAGATCAAATTTTACCGGAGTGGGAGCGTAATTTTTAGAACCCGCAACGGAGCGGATTTCAATCTCAAAATCCCCTCCGTTCCGACAAAACAAAAACCTTTTTAGATACACATTTTGCATACCCACCGCCAAAGAATGGAGGTATACTTATCCAATCTAACACTCCATAAAGTATACTTATTCTTGATCGTCTTGACGTCCGTATGTAGAAATCACAATAGAGGTCGAATGCGTAAAGCTAGCAGTTTGAGATTTTGCACAGATATTTAATATCGATGTAGATCGTTGGGGATTGCAAATGAATCATAGAGGTTCAGGTTTGGATATAGCTCTTATATAAACCGATCTCTCGATTTGACTTCTTGAGCCCCTGGAAGCCGCACTTTTGTCCGATTTGAGTGAAAGTTTGCATGTGGTGTTCTGTTAAGACTTCTAACAACTGTGCCAGTATGGTTAAAGTCGGTCTATAACCTTATTTCTTCTCATATATAAAAATCAATTTGTGTTTGTTTGTTTGTTTGTTTGTATGTTTGTTTTTTTGTATGTTTGTGTGTTCCTCATAGACTCAGAAACGGCTGAACCGATTTTCTTGAAATTTTCACAGATGGTGCATAATGATCGCGTGGTGAAAATAGGGTACTACATTTTTTGATATCTGAAGGGGGGGGCGGACCCTCCCCCTTCCCCTTATTTTCAGAAACGCCAGATCTCGGAAATGGGTAGTGCGATTTAAGCGAAATTTTGTGTGCTCTCATATAGTACCCTAAAAACAAAAATTTGGTATCCAAATTTCGGAAGGGTATCTAGGGGGGCCTCCCCACCCCAAAACCTACCAAACATATATTTAGCCCAATCACGACATTATGGGACCCAAATGAAAGGTATTTAGGATAAGAAAACGCATCTGATATACAATTATCGGACCAAGTGTTAGGGGGACCACCCCAAGCCCCAAAACACCCCTAAATCGGACATATTTACCGACCATGGCAATATGGGACTCAATGAAAGGTATTTGCGAGTAGAATACGAATCTGGTATCGAAATGTGAGACCACGTTTCTGGGGGTCCACCCCTTCCCCAAAACACCCCCCAAACAGTACTTATTAACTGACCATGGGAATATGGGGCTTAAATAAAAGGTATTTGAGTATAGAATACGAATCTGATATCCAGATATGGGGCCGCCTCTCCCTAAAAACCTCCCCCAAAGGGGACACACATACGACCAAATATGAGACCAAGTGTTTGGGGGGCCGCCTCTCCCCATAAACCTCCCCCAAAGGGGACACATTTACGACCATGTGGCTCAAATGAAAGGTCTTTGGGAGTAAAGCACAGATCTGATATCAATATTCGGGAAAAGTGTCTATGGGGCCACCCCACCCCCACAACACCACCCAACCCCCAAAACGCCCCTAAATCTGACATTTACCGATCATGGCAATATGGGATTTAAATGGAAGATATTTGCGAGTCTGATATCCAAATGTGGGACCACGTTTCTGGGGGGGGGGGGGGAGAGTGGACCCCTACCCCAAAACACCCCCAAATAGGACTTATTTACTGAACATGGGAATATGGTGCTTAAATAAAAGGTATTTGAGTGTAGAATTAGAATCGGATATCCAAATATGGGGCGAAGTGTTTGGGTGGCCGCTTCTCCCCAAAAACAACCCCCAAAGGGGACAAACTTACGACCATAGCAATATGGGGCTCAAATGAAAGGTCTTCGGGAGTAAAGCACGAATCTGATATCAATACTTGACACAAGTGTCTATGGGGCCACCCCACCCCCACAACAGCACCCAAATAGTAAGTATTTGCTGACTTTTGGAATATGAGGCTCAAATAAGAGGGGTTTTAGAGTGGAACACCAATCCGATATATATTTTCAACGCCAACTCACTGAGTGGCCGCCCATCCCCTAAAAACACCCCCCAAGCCGGTCATGTTAGCCGACTATGGAAATATGTGGCTCAAATTAAAGGTATTTGGGAGTAGACCACGTATCTGATATCAACATTAGGAACCAACTGTGTAGGGGACGCCCACCACCATAACAACCCCCAAATAGGACGTATTTGCTCATAAAGACAATTTGGGTCGTAAAGAGAGTGGAACTAAATATTTATAGTTTTTAGGGTAAATACTCCAAACCGGACATATTGGCTGACTTTTGCAATAAGGAGTTTAAATGAGATTTGAAAACGAATCTGATATTTTGAGGCCAATGGCAATATGGGGTTCAAATAAAGGATATATAGATATATGAGAATAGAGAACGTTGCTGATATATTTTCCAGGCTTAGAGTTTGGGGGACCACCCCAAACCCCAAAACACCCCTAAATCGGTCATATTTACCGACCATGTCAATGTGGAACTTAAATGAAAGGTATTGGAGGGTAGAGCAAGAATTGTTACCCAATTTCGGGACCAATTTTCTGGGGGTCAACCTCTTTCCCAAAATATGGGGTTCAAATAATTGATATGTAGATATATGAGAATAGAGCACGTTGCTGATATATTTTCCGGGCTTAGTGTTTGGGGGACCACCCCAATTCCCAAAACACCCCTAAATCGGTCATATTTACCGACCATGTCAATGTGGAGATTAAATGAAAGGTATTGGGGGGTAGAGCAAGAATTGATACCCATTTTCGGGACCAATTTTCTGGGGGTCAACTCCTTTCCCAAAATACCCCACAAGCAGCAATTTTTTGGTGACCATCGCAAAATGGGGCTGAAATAAAGGTATTTGGGAGTAGAATACGAATTTGATATCCAAGTATAGGACCCTGTATTACGGCATCACCCCTTCCCCAAAACACCCCGCAAAGGGTAAAAATTTGTCGACCATGTCAATATGTGGTATTTAAGATTAGAAAACGAATTTTATAACCTATTATGGGGTTTAAATAAATGGTTTTTGAAAGAAGGGCACGATGCTGATATTTTTTCAGGGCCAAGTGCCTGGGGGACCACCTCACCGCCGAAAACACCCCTAAATTAGATATCATGAGAGTAGCGGGCTGAAATAAAGTATTTTAAGAATGGAGTACACCTTACATCCAAACTTAAATTCGTAGACCAATAAAGATCACATGGACTTGGACAAAGGCACTTATATTGTTAAGCAATTAGTCAAGCGATATACTATATTCGTAGCATGGTATATCACTAAATTGTCGAATTAAATATTGTCGAAAATAAATATTCCAGGGAAACTTTTGTTCCATTTAAAGTAAAAGAAGGCGCGGCGGAGCGGGTCCGGGTCAGCTAGTAAGTCCCATATAAACCAATCTCCCGATTTGACTTCTCGAGCGCCAGGAAGCCGCATTTTTTTGTCCCATTTGGCTGAAATTTTGCACGTAGTGTTCCGTTATGATTTCTAACCACTTTATCTAGTATGGCCCAAATCGGTCTATAAACTGATATAGCTCTCATATAAACCGATATCCCGATTTGACTTCTTGATCCCCTGATAACCGAAAGTTGTGTCTGATTTGGCTGAAATTTTGCATAAAGTGTTCTGTTATGACTAAACAACTGTGCCAATTATGGTTCGAATCGGTCTATAAACTGATACAGCCCCCATAAAAACCGATCTCCCGATTTGACTTCTTACACGCCCCAACTTTTGTGCGATTTGGCTGAAATTGAGCACGAAGTGTGCAATAGGCTTCAAAAAGCTCAAGATGTGAAATCAGGAGATCGGGTTATATGAGAGCTATATCAGACCATACAACGATTTAGATCATACTTGTCGCGATTGTTGACAGTCTTAATGGAACACTATGCACAAAATATCAGCCCAATCGGATAAAATTTAAAGCTTAAGGGGTTCTAAATTCCAAATCTTAAGATCGGTTTTTATGGGAACTATACCATATTACAGACGCATGTAGATACTTAGCGCAATCGTTGGCTCAGGATATAAAATCGGAAGATGGTGATCCTCTTATTCCTTTGGGGCTTCAAACTAATTACAGTCGTATTTATACCGGAAACTCGGAATAGTGATTTGCACTAGGGTCCCCGATATATGAACCGAATATGTTTCAGAAAGACCCATATTTGCATATAACTGTCATATGCAGCGATCTCGCACACACAGATTAGATTATAGCCGCCATATATATCAAACTGACGATTTAGGATCTAAAAGCCATTTAAACATCATTTATTACCTACTTTCAGTGAAACTTGGAACAGTTGGTTCTATTAGATCCCTTGACATCCATTAAAAATATAATCGGGTTAAATTCAGAAGTTGCTGCTATATAGAGAAATCTTCTGATTTAGGGTCTTAAAGCCATAACAGGTGCATCTATAACTCGATTTCGCTGAAATCGAGAAAAGTAAGTTGCACTACTGCTCTCCATATCCAAATCGAGTAAAAAAACCAATTTTGCCCATGAACATTCCACTAAGGAACAGGGGCAAACTTCTCACATATCAATGAGTGCTGTCCGATTCAAGTTCAAGCTCAATCATAAGGGACCTCCTTTTTATAGCCGAGTCCGAACGGCGTGCCGCAGTGCGACACCTCTGTGGAGAGAAGTTTTACATGGCATAGTACCCCACAAATGTTGCCAGCATTAGGAGGGGAAAACCACCGATGAAAATTTTTTTCTCATGGTCTCGCCTGGTTTCGAACCCAGCGTCATAGGCGAACATGCTAACCTCTGCGCCACGGTGGCCTCCAAATCAAGTATACCCACATATATATGTTTATATTTAGATATAGCTGTCATATCCATGCTAAATATGGTCCTGATCAGGCTATACTCAGACAAAGCTGCCACATAAACGAATCTGATATTTGTAAAATTCTACTAGGCCTAGCGATATCCGAATTGGGTCGAATTAGGGTTCAGATCGAAACCTATTTTCATATATCTGCCATATAGGCCCATCTACTAGCTTAGGGTCTTAAGCCCTTCAGCGAAATTGAGTGAGAATTGCGCCATCTAGTGGCGAATTCCAATTCCTACACTCATTCTTTTACACCCTTTACCATTGAGTGGGTATATTAATTTTGCTATTCCCTTCGTATCGAAAGAGAATCAACGAAAATGGGTTTGGCAGTGAATGGAGATAATATAGAGGGAATGGAGAAAGTTGGGAAAATAGAGAAAGTTGGGAACTACAGCTTTGACATAGTCCGCAACTTTATCTTCCTCGGCCGTAACCGAATCAAATGACACCAGTTATGAAATAAAAGGATTTGAGCAAGCAGTTGAGGAGTAAAGCCACCCCTTGACAGAAGAAAATGACACTACAAAATACACTGATACTGCCCGTGCTGTTGTATGACTCTGAAGAATGGGTATTTGCGAAAGCAGATAAGGGAGTACTTGGAGTGTTTGGGAGAAAAATCCTCCTATGGGCGTCAATGGAGAATATAGACGTCGTATGAACTACGCATACCGACGATAGCATAGTAAAACGCATCGTAATACAACGGTTGCATTGGTTGTATTGTATTCTTGCAAAGAGCAGTCTAAATGGCCCTCCGACATTCTTCGTCAATTTGGCGCAGATCGGTCCAGATTTGGATATAGCTGCCATATAGACCGATCCGCCGATTAAGGGTGTTAGGCCTATAAAAGCCACATTTATTATCCGATTTTGCTGAAATTTGGGACAGTGAGTTGTGTTAGGCCCTTCGACATTATTCGTCAATTTGGTCCAGATCGGTCCAGATTTGGATATAGCTGCCATATAGACCGATCCGCCGATTTAGGGTGTTAGGCCCATAAAAGCCACATTTATTATCCGATTTTGCTGAAATTTGGGACAGTGAGATGTGGTAGACCCTTCGACATCCTTCGTTAATTTGGCCCAGATCGGTCCAGATTTGGTTGTAGCTGCCATATAGACCGATCCTCCGATTTAGGGTCTTAGGCCCATAAAAGCCACATTTATTATCCGATTTTGCTGAAATTTGGAACAGTGAGATGTGTCAGACCCTACGACATCCTTCGTTAATTTGGCCCAGATCGGTTCAGATTTGGATATAGCTGCCATAAAGACCGATCCTCCGATTTAGGGTCTTAGGCCCATAAAAGCCACATTTATTATCCGATTTTGCTGAAATTTGGGACAGTGAGATGTGTTAGACCCTTCGACATCCTTCGTTAATTTGGCCCAGATCGGTCCACATTTGGATATAGCTGCCATATAGACCTCTCCTCCTATTTAGGGTCTTAGGCCCAAAAGAGCCACATTTAGTATCCGATTTTGATGAAATTTGGGACAGTGAGTTGTGTAAAGCTCTTCAATTTCCTTCGTAAATTTGGTCCAGATCGGTCGAGATTCGGAACGAAAGGTGGTTTACATATATACCCGAGGTGGTGGGTATCCAAAGTTCGGCCCGGCCGAACTTAACGCCTTTTTACTTGTTCTGCTTCCGTTGCTTAGCATTGAAGATTCCGCAGTAGCCTGCCTTGAAATTGATAAATCTCATTACCAGCTGGCTTACCTATACCTGGCACATGATTTCGAAATGCCGCCTTCTAGCCTTAAGTTGTTGGTTGAGCCTCATTGTGGGAAGTGATGCCAATGCATATGACCAGATATGGGCAAACTCGGATATTAACGAGAGGGGTGAGATGCTAATGGAATATATAAAAAGTTGCAATCTGGCGATTTGTAGTACAACAAATTGGCCGATTTTTATTACTAGGAACAGGCAGGAGGTACTAAATTTCAACCTTGTATCAGAGAATATCAACGCAAGGATATGTGACTGGGAAGTGTTGGATGAGATGAGTTAAAGGCAAACATTTATCTAGACTTTGCCAAGTAAAGAGGACCGTTACTTAGTATGCCACAGTTCGTACGTCATTCAAATCATGCCAAGACTGCAACTACAGCTTGCAGCCGATCGATTACCTTCATCGGCAATAATTTCATCAGGTCATCCACACATTTTTCCTTCTACATATAGTAAAATAAAACTTGTTTACATTTTTTTTATTGAAATTCAAAAATTTTCACACAATTATTTTTATCTTTCTCTATTTTATTTCAGACATCAAATCTGCTGAATTTGGGATCGGTCAAAGAAAACAAAAGAAATATTAACAACATTTTTGTCGAAAACTCTGTAACGAAAAATCCATACGTTGTATGAAACAGTGCGCGCTTGTGTGTGTGTGTGTATGCTTGAAATACCATCCTCCTCCCAGAGCAAATTTTAATAAAACAACAACCACAACAGCAACAAGAAAATATAAACAACCGCTGTTAATTGGAATTTTTTTTTTTGTGTTTAAACAAGAAAAGAAAAACAAATTTTGGGGTTTTTGGCTAGACAGACGCGCCCACAGTTAAAACATCCGACCATTCGAGCACAAACTGCAGCATCTGCATCGGAGGCCAGTGTAAACTTTGCGCTGCCATTCGCGTAGCATCTCAACGGTGAGGCGGCATTATCGTGAACATTTATTGGAGCACTATTGTAAGCAGCCTGCAACAAGGCCCATCAATTTTTAGTGTAATTAAGGTAAGTGTGTTTGTGGTTACTGTTAATTGATTTTAAGCCAGTTTGTGTAGAACTTTCATGTGGGCAAGTGATTGCTCACAGATAGAAGGGCGTTTGTGAATTTTGTTCTATCTAACGGTTTTGCCGCAGAGAGTAATTTTAATTAAACTCAAAGTGTGGTTATTTAAGATTTTATGAGATTAAGTATTTACGAGATATGGATTTTCATCCTGAACCTCTATAAAGTCTAATTTTATCAAATTCATCGAAATTTCATTGAACGACATATATTACAGCCTTCTAGATGGTAGCTGACACGAAGCATTTTCAAGCTCAAAAATCGTTATAAAGGTACTGGTAGGGTTGTCAAATGGCTTGTGGTGGCCAAAGGCTAGGTTAGTTTGAATGGGTTGTCCACCAAGGTGAGATAATTCGGAAGCCAGTTTGGTCTGTTGTGATACCCTAGACAAAAAGGCAAGGCCGATGGCTGGTTCGCCAGGCCAAACGAAACCCGGCGCATTCGTCCGCCCCAAAAAACATAAAAGCATTAAGTTCGGCTAGGCCGCTGGCTTCCGAAGTATCCCGTTATTCTTAATGGAGTATTCATGGGAAGTTTAGTTGTTGTTGTTCAACACATTTGCATGTGGAGGTGGCGATCCTCGTTAAGCTCCATATGTGAGCAAGCTTGTTCTGGTCCAATTGCCCCGACTATGGGTTATTTAAAGGCGTCAATAACCCACTCGCCTTGTCATGTCAAGTGTCACTAATGTTGCTGAGTCACTGAGACTCTCCACTCGATGCTGCTGATTGTCCGCTACTGCAGTTGCAGCTACTTCGTATATGGAGCATCTCACTATCCGCAACCTGTGGACACGCCCGGTAGCTCTCAGCTGAACTTATTTTAATGATGATGAACACCAAACAAATCGGCACTGAAAGTCCTAACCCATATGGTGCTCATGACTATGAGCCTTGCCGGGAAAATTTAGTAGTTGTAACATTTCATCAAAATCCGGTAAAGTTTTCTTAATTTATCAATCCCTAAGAGCTGTATTGAAATATGATCTGTTCTGAACCAAACTCGCCACAGTTCATTGTTCAAAATTCCAGTGAAATCGGGTTATAGATGAGGGTTATATGAGTTCAAGACCGTTAATCAAGAGATGATCTTTTCTGCGCTATATTTGGGGAGAATGTTTAGCGGTTCAACACAGCTTTGTATAGCCAATTGGCCAGTTGTGGGAGAAGTACCTTCAACCAGGAGATCGGTCTATATGGGGGATATACCCAAAATAGTACGATCTGTACTATATTCAGAACAGAAGTCAAAGAGCAAGACACAGATCACTATGTCAAATTTCAGTAAAATCCGCCATACATTTTTATGGGTCAAGGCCTTATAACTGGGCTTCGATCTATATGAGGTTATATTAAGATATAGCCCGAGCCAGACCGTAGTAGGCATGGGGCTTAGCGTTACTCAATTGGGTAATAAATTTGTCTCTTGTGGGCTTATGATCTAAAATCGGGAAATCGGTCTATATGGGAGCTATATTAAGGTATAATCCGATCTAAACCAAACCCGAAGTGTATGTTGGGGGTTTAAACTCATTGTATCAAATTTCAGAGAAATTGGGCAGTACATGGGGCTTTTAAGGGCCTATGACCTTCAATGCGGAGATCGGTCTATATGGGGGTTAGATTTAGATATAGACCGATTTGGTTCACATTCTGCACGGATTCAAGCGAAATCGGGTAATCGGGTAGAGATTGCCCGGGTAGCCGAGTTGATAGTGTGCTTGGATTTCCTAATGCGGGTGTCGTGGGTTGCATTCCCATTAGAGGATTGGTTTGTCGCTACTGTGGTTTTACAATGGACTACATTTGTCTAAGTAAGTCTGTTTAGATTGCCACTCCCAAGATCTCAAATCGAGAGTTCGGTATATATGACAGCTATATCCAAATATACCAAATATAGTTCGATTTAGAAGATATTCTATACAAATATCGAAGGGCCTAAAACAGCTCTTTTTGCCAAATATCACCGAAATCGGGTTATAAATGCAGCTTTCATTAGCCTAAGACCCTAAAACAGGCGATATCGCTCTCGCTCTTGACAGTCCGAATTGCCTATGGAAAAAACGATTCTATGCAAAGTTTCAGCTCAATGTCTTAAATTTTACGTCAGCTATATCGAAATTAGTCCCGATCTGAACCATATTTGGTTCGGATAACAGGGGGCCTAGACGAACTCATTGTAGTTACGGCTAGTATGGTTTAAATGGGCAAATCGCTCCAAAATGCTGGTACATCTAAATTTCGCATGATTTGGACCACATTCTTAGTGAAACTTACTGTTCCGAATTGGAGAAACCTAGAAATAAATGCGCCTGTTATGGGCGTATGGCCCTATAAAGGCAGATCGGTCTTTATGACCGCTATATCTAAATATGGTCCGATCTAGACCATATTCGGTACGGAAATTCAGGCTCCTATTACAAGTCACTGTTCCAATACTTTATCGGCTAATGACTCTAATTGAATGATCAGTCTATAATGCAGCTATTTGAAATGCGATCCGAATTGTCCCGATGGTTTTAACCTCACCATACTATATCCCGTACAGAATAAAGGGGTCAATACAGTACGTGCCAACCACAGAGGAATAGGTCTTCCCTCATCGCATACAAGCTACTATCGAGCGTACTGTGTAAGAGATTAAAGTTTGAAGTCAACGAAATTATTGATCAACGAATTTATAGACCAAAAACTAACACTGCGCCAATTCCTGAAAAAGACCCGACAAGGACAGGTGAGGTCTTTTCCGTTGACTACAATGCCGTCTTTGACTGACCTAAACATTCGACATTATTTCAAGCCATATCTGAGTTTGGAATCCCTGCTAAACTCACACGACTTTGCAGAATTACATTTGCTCCTCACTTAAAATATATAATAACAAAATTTTGTGAAATCCATTTTGGTAGTTCTCCAAAATTCGTTTTTTGTTATCTGAAGGGGGAGCGGACCCTCCCCCTTGCCCTTATTTTCAGAAACGCCAGATCTCGGAGATAGGTAGTGCGATTTAAGCAAAATTTTGTGTACTCTTTTATAGGAACCTAAAAACAAAAATTTGGTTTCCAAATTTCGGGTCGGGCACCTAAGGTGGGCGCCCCACCCCCAAAACCTACCAAATATATATATAGACCTATCATGACAATATGGGACTCAAATGAAAGGTATTTAAGATTTGGAAACGTATCTGATATCCAATTGTCGGACCAAGTGTTGGGGGGACCACCCCAACCCCAAAACATCCCTAAATCGGACATATTTACCGGCCATGGCAATATGGGGTTCAAATGAAAGGTATTTGCGAGTAAAATACGAATCTAATATCCAAATTTGGGCCAAATTTCTGGGGGTTCACACCTTCCCCAAACGGGACTTATTTACTGCCATGGCAAAAAAAATAAATAAAAGGTATTTGAGTGTAGAATACAAATCTGATATCCAGATGTGGGACCAAGTGTCCCACCCCCGAGAACACACCCCAAAGAGGACAAATTTACGACCTTATCAATATGGGGCTCAAATGAAAGGTCTTTGGAAGTAAAGCACGAATCTAATATCAATATTCGGGAAGGTGTGTATGGGGCGACCCCACCCCCACGACACCACCCAAAAAGGAAGTATTTGCTGACTATTGCAATATGAGGCTCAAATAAGAGGGTGTTTAGAGTAGAACACGAATCCGATATGTATTTTCAAGTCCAACTCACTGAGTGGCCGCCCATACCCCAAAACACCCCCCAAGCCGATCATGGCTGCCAATTATGGAAATATGGGGAAGGAAGGGAAGAGGTTTGCGATCGGATGCCTAAGACGACATTTGAGTTCGAGTGCAAGGTACTCCAGCACAGTCTTGGATTGACGGAACCCTAGTATTGTCATCTGGAAGATCATGTTACACGGATAGATCAAAGGTAGAGGACAGGGTAGTCTTAGGTGTCTACATTGAGAACCCATTGGGACTGAGATCTGTTTTAGACTGTCTGACCATAATACGGTCCTGTAGGCGTAGATTCGGGCGATCACGGGGAGGGAAGGGAAGAGGTTTGCGTTCGGATGCCTAAGACGACATTTCAGTTCGAGTGCAAGGTACTCCAGCACAGTCTTGGATTGACGGAACCCTAGTATTGTCATCTGAAAGATCATGTTACACGGATAGATCAAAGGTAGAGGACAGGGTAGCCTTAGGTGTCTACATTGAGAACCCAGAGACTGAGATCTGTTTTAGACTGCCTGACCTTAATACCGTCCTGCAGGCGTAGATTCGGGCGATCACGGAATGCATGAGGGGGTGTGGTGTTATCGCGAGGACTTCGAGCATGAACATCTTTACGGACAGTAAACAGGCCATAAGGACAATGTCAACCTGGACGGTAAGACCACGAACAGTCTCGGAATTATAGAAGGAGATTAACGCCTTCTCTGAGGATGGCACGAACCGCATCGTTTGGGCCAGAGAACTGCCGTCAATAAACTTGGTTAACCCGAAGCTTTTCGGGTCGCCGCAGTCCAAGTTAAGGGTTCGGGCGAGGAATGCTCATGTAAACGTGTGGAACAGCGAAACGGTCGGTAGGATGGCGAAAATACTATGGGAAAATCTATGTCGTGAGAAGACGAGGCTACTACTGAACGGGAGTAAGAAGGAGGTCAACATAGCTTTCGGTATCATGACGAGACACATAGGACTTCGGGCTCACCTATATCATATTGATCGGCATTCAAAGTCGATCTAGCCATGTACGTCCGTCTATCGAAATCACGATAGCCGTCGAACGCCTAAAGTTATCCGCTTGAAATTTTGCACAGATATTTCTTATTAATGTAAGTCGTTGGGGATTGGGGAAAATTGGCAATATCGGTTCAAATTTGTATATAGCCCCCATATAAACCGATCTCTCGATTTGACTTCTTGAGAACCTGGAAGTGGCAATTTTTTTCCGATTTGGATGAAAATTTGCATGTTGTGTTCTGTTATGACATTTAACAACTGTGCCAAGTACGGTCTAAATCGGTTAAGAACCTGATATAGCTTCCATATAAACCGATCTTCTGATTTAACGTCTTGAGCGCCTGGGCGCCGCAATTTTCGTGCGATTTGGCTGAAATTGTGCATGAAGTGTTTTCTTGTGACTTTCAACAACTGTGTCAAGGACGGTCCAAATCGGTCTATAACCTCATATAGCTCCCATATTAACCGATCTCCTGATTTTACTTATTGAGCTCTTACAAACAGCAATTTTCGTCCGATTTGTCTGAAATTTTGCACGTGGTGTTTTGTTATGACTTTCAACCACTGTGCTAAATACGGTCTAAATCGGTCGTTAACCTGATATAGATTCCATATAAACCGATCTCTTGTGCCCTTACTAGCCCCAATTTTTGTTCGATTTGGCTGAAGTTTTGCACATAGTGTTCTGTTAAGACTTTCAACAACTTTGCCAATGACGGTCTCAATCAGTCCATAACCTGATATAGCTCCTATATAAACAAATCTCAAGATTTGAATTTTTAAACCCTTACAGGGCGTAATTTTTGTCCGATTTGGATGTAATTTTGCACGTAGTGTTCTGTTATGACCTTCAACAACTGTGCCAAGTACGGTCTAAATCGGTCTACAACATGATATAGCTCCCATACAAACCGATCTCCTGATTTGACTTCTTGAGTCCTTACAAGCCGCAATTTGTGTCCGATTTGGTTGAAATTTTGCACATAGTGTCTTGATACGACTTTCAACTTTTGTGCAAAATACTGTCCAAATCTGTCTACAACCTGGTATAGCTCCCATATAAACCGGCCTCTTGATTAGCCTTGTTCGGTTCCTAGAAGCTTTGATTTTTACTGGTTTAACAGAAGTTTGGTATGTAGAAAAAAATTATGCCCTTCAGCAATTTTTTTTTTTCATAAATTTTGGTAGAATCCTTTGAGGTGGGTTTCCAAGATTCAGTCCGGCTGATCTTAGCACACTTTTACTTGTTAGTATTTAAAGCGTACAACAAGCCGAAATACTGGCTTAGGTGTATGTCCATAGTGGCATGGAACGGATTTATATCCGCATCCTCTTTTCAACCTAACTTAACGTGGCTGAGATTTTGCGCAATGACTTCTGCTTCTTTGGAGGCCTCCGTAGCACAGACGTTAGCATGTCCGCCTATAACCCAGAACGCCTGGGTTCGAATCCTGGCAGGTACATCAAAAAAATTTTCAGCGGTGATTATCCCCTCCTAATGCTAGCGACATTTGTGAGGTACTATGATATGTAAAACTTCTCTCCAAAGAGGTGTCGCTCTGCGGCACGCGGTTCGAACTCGGCTATTAAAATAAGGTCCCCTACTATTGAGCTTAAAATTGAATCGGACAGCACTCATTGATTTGTGAGAAGTTTGCCCCCCGTTCCTTAGTGGAATGTTCATGGGCAAAATTTGCATATCAATTCTTATCCCTTATCCTTTGTTTGCCTATAAAGATATGCCGGGCAAAGAAGTTGACAAATGCGTTTCATGGTGGAGGGTATATAAGATTCGGCCCGGCCGAACTTATTTTTTCAAAACTAAGTTATTCATGTGCTGTATCGGTCTTGTAAACTTTCTCTTGCTCTCACCTACAAATGTTCGTTGCGGTTGCAAGTTTTCGTATCACCAAGCTGCTATTGGCTAATTTTAGGTGTCTTATCCCCAGGACATTCAACAAAGTTTTCATATCCTTGACTTGCCTACAACTCGCTCTCTCATTCACTCTCCTTGACCTGTCTCCCGACCCTAACCATGTGAAAAGTATGACCATTTACAAAACAATTCATTAGAAAATGTTTCATTGTGCCGACGCTTAAAGGAATCCCCACTTTTCTACTGTAATGCTATCCAATTTAATTTATTATCCCGCATTTGTTGTTTTGTTTTGTTTTGCTATGTTTTGTTTGTTCCAACGCATCGTTTCTTTTGTAGCAAAGGACTTTATATTTATTTATATGACAGTCCTTTGTCCTTTGTTCTCACCCCACCCCCTGGCTCTATAGCCCGGTTATTTGTTTTTGTCTGTCGTATAGTTATGGCCTGGGCTACCCTTTGCCTTCAGTTTTTCCGACAGCCCAAGCGGAAGGCGCTGAAAGAAGAAGTGCAAAAAATGAAAACAGAGAGGTGTTGACTCTTTATGTGTGCAAATGCATCAACATTTAAACAATTAAATTATCCGGCCAGCGGTGACATGAAAAGAGCCGTAGCCGAATACAAGGCGGCAATGGCAAAGGCCACAGCGTGACAGCAGTGAAAAGGACAACGTCGGCCATTATTTAGTTTGCATATAATAATTAAAGCAAGTACGAGGATGTATATGTGTGTGTGTGTGCGTGTATCTGCTGGTTAAACCGACCGTAGAAAAGCCGTAACAGTTGTAGAGTTATAAAATATTTGGGGGAATTCAAGTTTTAAGTTGCCCGGGCCTTCAAAGTTTCCACAAACTATAAATGGATAATATGAGGTCATGTAATGAATGTCATGGCTTTTGTTTTCTATATTTGGATATGAAATGCTTCTAGAACACCTTGAGATCGGTTATATAGTAGCTATAACGAAACATGGACCGATTTGACCCATTTACCATCCCAAATGACCTACATATCAAGCGAATTTCATTTTAATTCTCGACGATATTGTGACTTCTACAAACGTTTTTTAATTTTTTGAAACCAGTACCACAAAAGCATCATCGGATACTCGTATGTAGTGAACTTTCATAATGTCCTCTTCTTGCAACATAGGTATTCTGTATCTTTTGTGTAGTGACCTTTGGTCCAAAAGCAACATACCAACCCATACTCACAGAGATTCTGGCCTTAAATTAACTGAATTAAAGTAACTGCAATTATGCTTTAATTTGATGGATTACATATCCCAGTGTGGGTGTTGATGCGTGTACTTGTGCGTGAAAGCGAATGCCATTACAATGAATACCTCCTTAAATATGAAAAGTGGCGTTAAATAAACTCTTGACCAGGATAAAAGAACAAAAAAAGCAAAACAAAAGCTTAAAGAGTATTTTTTTTACAGATGCAAGCGAAAAAAATAAGTAGACCAAGAATTTAAAATGCAGTGGTAGATCCTTTTTATGGCCGAGCCCGAACGGCATGCCGAAGGACGACACCTCTTTGAGGAGAATTTTTTTCATGGCTGCCATACCAAATGGTACAGTACTTCACAAATGTCGCCAATATTAGGAGGATATTACAAAAGCTACAAATTTTCTGATGTTCTCGCTAAGACTGATGTTTTCGCCAGGATGCGAACCCAGGCGTTCATAGCCGTAAGCAGACATGCTTATCTTTGCGCTACGGTGGCCTCCATTCTTATTCGGTGTATATCACCGCAATCTTCTATTATAAAATAAGTAAAAAGGCATTTAGTTCGGCCGGGCCGAACTTTGGATACGCACCACCTCAGGTGTATATGTAAACCACCTTTCATCAAAATCCGGTTGCATAGCCATAGCCATAGCCTAAAATAAGTCCATGTGTCAAATTTCAGTTAAATCGGATTATAAATGCGCCTTTTTTGGGGCCATCACTTTAAATCGAGATATCGGTCTATATGGCAGCTATATGCAAATCTTGATCGATCTAAACCAAATTGCAGAAATATGTGTGGAGGGGTCCCAAATTTCGGCATCATGGGACAATAAATGCGCCTTTTATGGGCCCAAAACATTAAATCGAGAGATCGGTCTATATGGCAACTATATCCAAATCTGAACCGATATGAGTGAAATTTAAGAAGGTTGTCGCAGGGCCTAACATAACTCACTGTCCCAAATTGCGGCGACATCGGATAATAAATGCGCTTTTTATGGCCCCAAAACCTAAAACCGAGAGATCGGTCTATATGGCAGCTATATCCAAATCTGGACCGATCTGTGCCATAATGCAAAAAGTATGTCAAGGGTCTTAACTTAACTGACTGTCCCAAATTTTTGCGTCATCGGACAGTAAATGCGCCTTTTATGGACCTAAGATCCTAAATCGGAGGATCGGTCTATATGGCAGCTATATCTAAATCTGGAACGATCTGAGCCAATTTGACGAAGGATGTTGGAGGGCTTAATGCAACTCACTGTCCCAAATTTCAGCAAAATCGGATAATAAATGTGGCTTTTATGGGCCTAAGACCCTAAATCGGAGGATCGGTCTATATGACAGCTATATTCAAATCTGGAGCGATCTGAGCCAAATTGGCGAAAGATGTTGAAGGACCTAAGATAACTCATTGTCCCAAATTTCAGCGAAATCGGATAATAAATGTGGCTTTCATGGGCCAAGGACCCTCAATCGGAGGATCGGTCTATATGACAGCCATATTCAAATCTGGACCGACACGAGCCAAATTGACGAAGGATGTCGAAAGACCTAAGATAACTCACTGTCCCAAATTTTAGCAAAATCGGATAATAAATGTGGCTTTTATGGGCCAAAGACCCTAAATCGGAGGATCGGTCTATATGGCAGCCATATCCAAATCTGAACCGATCTGAGCCAATTTGACGAAGGATGTTGGAGGGCTTAATGCAACTCACTGTCCCAAATTTCAGCAAAATCGGATAATAAATGTGACTTTTATTGACCTAAGAGCCTAAATCGGAGGATCGGTCTATATGGGGGTTATATCAAAATATAGTCCGATATAGCCCATCTTCGAACTTAACCTGCTTATGGACAAAAAAAGAATCCATGCAAAGTTTCAGCTCCATATCTCTATTTTTGAAGACTGTAGCGTGATTTCAACAGACAGACGGACGGACGGACGGACATATCTAGATCGTCTTAGATTTTTACTCTGATCAAGAATATATATACTTTATAGGGTCGGAAATGGATATTTCGATGTATTGCAAACGGAGTGACGAAATGGATATACCTCCATCCTTAGGTGGTGGGTAAAAAAATGAAATTGTTGCGCTTTGTTTGTTTGTTTGTCTGTTCCATATAGACTCAAAAACGGCTGAACCGAATTTTATGAACTTTTCACAGATGGTATACTTTGAGCCTTCGTTGAAAATAGGGTACTAAATTTTTTGATACCAGAAGTGGGGGCAGACCCTTCCCCTTACCCCAATTTTGCCAGATCTCGGAGATGCAAGCACCGATTTAAGCGAAATTTTGTATGTCACCTCACGATACCCCAAAAACACGAAATTGGTATAAAACTTTGGGGTCAACTAATCTGGTGGGGGACGCCCCATCTCAAAACTCACCCGAACGGACATGTTTACCGGCTGGGACAATATGGGTATCAAATGAAAGATATTTACGAGTAGAGTACGAAATTGGCATAAAAATGTCAGCCTTAGTGTCACTCAAGAGGATACTTTTACCACTTAGGGCAATATGGGTATAAAATGAAAGGTATTTAAAAGTAGAGTACAAATCTGATATAAAAATGTATTCATTGGTGTCTGAGGGGCCTTCCCCCCCTCTAAAACCCTCAACAGGACATATTTACCGATTGCGACAATATGGGTATCAAATAAATGGTGTTTGGCAGTTGAGTACAAATGCAAATTTTGCCCATGAACATTCCACTAAGGAACAGGGGCAAACTTCTCACATATCAACGAGTGCAGTCCGATTCAAGTTTTAAGCTCAATGATAAGGGGCCTCCTTTTTATAGCCGAGTCCGAACGGCATGCCGCAGTGCGACACCTCTTTGGAGAGAAGTTTAACATGGCATAGTACCTCGCAAATGTTTCCAGCATTAGGAGGGGAAAACCACCGTTGAAAATTTTTTCTGATGGTCTCGCCAGGATTCGAACCCAGGCGTTCAGCGTCATAGGCGGTCATGCTAACCTCTGCGCTACGGTGGCCTCCTGGAAGTTGAGTACACACCTGTTATAAGAATTTGGTTCAAGGTGTCTACGGGGCCTCTCCAACCCCAAAACCCTCGAAACGGGCATGAGTGTCCAACGTCACAAAATGGGTATGAAATAAAAAGCCTTCCAGAGTTGAGCACGAATCTGATATACACATTTGGGTCAGAGTCTGGGACCGGCCTACCCATCTAATACGCGTCAATAAGGCGTCCAGTTCTATCTATTCTATAACAGTAGAGTTTGAATCTAATGTTGATATAAGAATTCAAGTATTTAGGTCACTTCCTGCCATTCAGCAGGGCATGTTGATCACGACAATAAAGGACTCAAATGAATTGTGTTTTGGGTCTTAGTGTCGGGGGGACCGACCCTCTTCTCTCGATAAAAACAACGGAAAACTGTCATGTAGGACGACCGAGAATATAAATGATATGAGAGAATGTGTCAAAGGGTAATCACCCTCCCCCATCCTACCAAAACAAAAGGTATTAAAAATAATACTGAAGGCCGATTAGAATGGATTAGGACAGCAATAAAAGGTCTGATTGGGATACACACTGGAGAACCTGCAAATCTCTATAAATGTGCTATTCCAGTGGTAGGTTTAAAATATGATTTTGAATGTAGATAAAAAGTACAAAAAAGTAATTAGTGAACGAGACCCGTTGCTCTGAATATCTTGAAAGCTACCTTCAAAATGCTTGACATTAAGAGGCTTAAACAAAATCTTGCTCTAGCATGATGCTGATATTATTTCAGGGACCACCGACCATGTTGGCTTACTATGGCAATAAGGGGCCCAAATAATAGGTATTTGATAGTAGAAAAAAATATCCAATTGTGAGACCAAGTGTTTGGGGGTAGTCCCCAATGCAAACCAATTGCAAATGTGCCTAAAAATAATAGGTATTTAACAGTAGAACACGATGCTGATATTTTTCCAGAGCTAAGTGCGTGGGTGGCCGGTGGTGGCTGCCGTCCCCCCCTACATACACCTTAAACTGGACATATTTGTGGGTTATGGCAAAAGAAGGCTCAAATCTGATAACTGTTTTATGACCAAGCGTGTCAGGGACCACACATATATGCCGACTATAGCAAAATGTAGCTCAAATGTAGTTTTTGGGAATAGAGTATAAGTCTGATATCCACTTTCGGGGCAAAGGGTTTGGCTACTCCAATCCACCACCAAAACCAAGAAAGTGAGTTAGATCTTACATCAAAACTTTATCGAGCGGACGCTCCCCTTACCCTATTTTCAAAAAAGCCATCAAAACTTTAATGAGCGGGCGCTCCCCTTACCCTATTTTCAAAAACGCCAGATCTCGGAGATGGGTGAACCGATTTAACAAAAACAGAAATTTGGTATTCTTATTTAAGGTGGGATATCTGGGGGTAGCGCCCCACCTCCAAAGCCCGCCAAATGAAAATTTAAAGCATTAATGACAAAATTAGGCTCAAATGGACATATTTATCGACCATAGCAACATAAGAAAATGAAAGAAATTTGGGAGTAGAGCACCACTATGATATCCATATTGTGGCGAAATATCTGAAAGGCCGTACCAGCACCCCCAAACAGTACATTTTTCCTGACCATGCCATTATAGGGCTCAGATAAAATAAGAGAGTGATAGAAAGCGCAGCGGAGCGGGCCCTGTCCAGCTAGTAACTTTATATAAAGGGTATTTCAACTGAGACTTTCCAATTGTGAGAAAAAAAGTAAAATGGCATTCAGTTTGGCTACGCCGAACTTTGGATACCCACCACCTCGGTGAGGATATGAAGGGTTTTGAAGATCGGAAGATCGGTCTATAAGGGGGTTATATCCAAACATGGTTCGATATAAATCATATTCGGCACGAACGTCAAGCAGCAAATTATAGCTCACTGTGTCAAATTTCAGCAACATTTTTATATATTACTAGCTGTACCCGGCCCGCTCTGTTGCGCCTTCATTAGGACCACGCGAAAAATAAGTTTCTTACTTACTACCTTACGTAACTCCCCAGTACAATTTGTTTATCTACTAGGAAATTCCTGTTATTGATCCCCATATAGCCATGATAGACAATTATTAAAATTTTGGATGGTGTTTTGAGGGCTCGGCAACCTCCTATCACTTGAACCTTATTTTTTAAAACCATATTCATAATCTACTCCCGAAAACCTTTTATTTGGGTCCCATATTATTATGATGGTCTAATATGCCCACTTGAGCTGGTTTTGGGGTGGACCCCTTGGTAATTACACCCAATTTTTGATGTACCATAATCGTATGAACTCTCGGATACCTTTCATTGATCGGTCCACTTTTGATTTTGGGCGCTTTTGGGCTTGGGACGGCTCCCTAGATACTTGGATCCAATTTTTAATATCATATTCATACTCTACTTCTCGAATACCTATTATCCCGATTTAGGGCGGTACTCTTGAAGCGACGCCCTAATTACTTGGATTTAAATTTTCACACCATATTCGTATTCTACTCCCGAAAACCTTTCACTTGAGTCCCATATTGCCCTGATCGATCCACTTTGATTTTTAATGTTATTTTTGGGTAGGTTTTGGTCTTGGACGGCTCACTAGGTACTTGGACCTAATTTCAAATAACATACTCATACTCTTCTCCCGAAAATCTTTTATTTAAGTCCCATATTGTCCCGAGGCCACCGTAGCACAGAGGTTATCATGTCCGCCTATGACGCTGAACGTCTGGGTTCAAATCCTGGCGAGCCCATCAGAAAAAATTTTCAGCGGTGGTTTTCCCCTCCTAATGCTGGCAACATTTGTGAGGTACTATGCCATGTAAAACTTCTCTCCAAAGAGGTGTCGCACTGCGGCACGCCGTTTGGACTCGGCTATAAAAAGGAGGCCCTTATCATTGAGATTAAACTTGAATCGGACAGCACTCATTGATTTGTGAGAAGTTTGCCCCTGTTCCTTAGTGGAATGTTCATGGGCAAAGTTTTTTGTTCTTTTGTATTGTCCCGATTGGTCACAGTTTTGATTTTGGGGCCTAATTTTGAGGCCGTTTTGGGCCTCCTAAGTACTTGGACCCAATTTTTAATACCATATTCGTATTTAGCTCTCAAGTACCTTTCATTTGAGTTCCATATTGTCCCAATCGGTAAATATGTCCTGCTGTGAGATTTTAGGGGTGGGGAGGCCCCTCAGACACCATGGAATAAACTTTAATGCCAGATTTGTACTCTACTTTCAAATACATTTCCTTTGAAATTCATATTGCTTAAAGCGGTAAAAATGTCCTGTCCTGTTGGGTGGTGCTTTGGGAGTGGGGGACCCCGACACTTAGTGTGACATTTATATGCCAAGTTAAACTCTACTCTTAAATACCTTTCATTTGATACCCATATTGTCCCAATCGGTAAACATGTCCGTTCGGGTGGGGCGTCCCCCAAATTATTTGACCCCAACAGTTTATACCAATTTCATGTTTTTGGTGTACCGTAAGGTGTCATACAAACTTTCGCTTAAACCCGTGCACCCATCTCCGAGATCTGGCGTTTTTGAAAATGAGGCTAAGGGGGAGGGTCCGACCACCCCACCTCCCCCCTTACCCTCTATTGAAATTTGGCGGGAAGGATTTTCTTTTGACTCTCGGCTGGTGAATTTCATAGAAATCGGTTCAGATTTTGATATAGCTCTCATATGTATATCGACGGATTTTCAATCCTAGAGCCACTGCATGCGCACTTATTGACGCTTTCCTCGACGATTACCACATTATCTATAGAGTTTGGTCAAGGTCGGTTCAGATTAAGATTGTTCGTCCGATTTTGAGAAATATTCCAATAAAATGGTCATTTGTTAACCGATTCTCTCGAAATTTGGCAGGAAAAATTTTCTTATGACTTTAATATTACAGGTGAATTTCATAGAAATCGGTTCAGATTTAGATATAGCTGTCATATATGTATATCCCCCGATTTTCGGTTCTAGAGTCACTGTAAGCGCATTTTTTGACCAACGCTTACCTTGGCGACTACCACAAGTCCTATAGAGCTTGGTCGAAATTGGTTCAGATTTAGATATAGCTTCCATATATATGTTCGTAAGATTTTGGGTAATTTGCAATGATGTTGTCACTTGTCAACCGTAGTTATTACAGTTTAAACGGATTGTTTAATAACCACTCTGAAAATATCCGCCGAGTTCCATCAAAATGGGTTTAGAACCAGATAATACTCCCACTTTGTACTTCTAGAGTAGGTGTAGGGTATTATACCGCCCGACTTTTGCCTTTCCTTACTAGTTAATTTTGTTTTTGTTAAAAACTGTTGCGGTTTATAATTAACCATCCACATTTGCCCTGTTTTAGACCCATTACAAGCTTTGTGTACATTTTAAAACAGATTTTATATACCAGATGGCTTTTGTAGCAGATAATCTGGGTCAGACATTTAGCATACGAATATATATAATCTTCAAAATTATAGCGATCACTACATTCCAGTCTATATTTCTTAAAATGAAAATAATCGCCGCTATTGTATTTCTCGCTGCAGTCGTTGCCGCTGTAAACGGCCAATGTCCTCAACGTCCAGGTAAAAACACACAGCCATATACAGAACTTTATTCTCTGCCACTATAGCTCGTGACTTCTCTTCATTTAGCGCAACCAACTTGTGGAGACGATCTGGATGGCGGCCACACTGGCATTGATTGTCACGGCAGGACAATGTGGTGGTTTGATCGCGGCACCAACGATTGCATGTCTTTCCCGTATCGAGGCTGTGGTGGCTCTCGTAATCGTCATTGCTCCAGGGCGGCATGCCTACGCCTTTGCAGGTTTTAAAATTGATTTGTAAAGGGATAAACAGTTTTCGTTGAACTATTTGATGAATAAACTCTAGCCGATGTGATATATATCAAAACTCTATTAAACCAATGGACTACTACTCAGCAATGTTCAGCTGAGTTCGCTACCAACTCAGCCTACTAAATCGAGATCAATCTCGGACAAAAGTGCCTAACTTCTTTCTGGAAACAAATTTTTAGTTCTATTTAAATCCAAGAATCGTGGAGTGGAGCGAACGTGTTTAATTCACTTCACAAGATAATCTCCGCTCATCGTTATGGGTACAGATTTACCCAAAGATAATTACAATCTTTCTAAAGCCCGGGAGTAGGATCAAATTGGACTCCCAGGACACGTTTCGGATAAGTTATCAGGTCATACAAATGGCTTTAGAAGAAGAATAGTACTAACAAGTAAAAGCGTGTTCGGTCCTCCTGAATCTTAGGAACCCAACAACGTGAATTCTGCTAAAATATGGGAGCTAAATCTGGTTATAGACCGACTTTGATTGTACCTGGCACAGTTATTGAGAGTCATAATAGAAAACAATATGCAAAATTTCAGCCAAATTGGATAAAAATCGCGGCTTGTAAGGGCTCAAGAAATCAAATCGGGAGATCGGTTCAAATGGGAGCTATATCATGTTCTTGACCGATTTGAACCTTACTTGGCACAGTTGTTGTAAATCATAACAGAACACTATTTTCGGCCAAATGAGACAAAAATTGGGGCTTCCAAGGGATCAAGAAGTCAAATCGGGAGATCCGTTTATATGGTAGCCATATCAGGTTCTTGACCGATTTGGACCTTACTTGGCGCGGTTATTGGGCGTCATAACAGAACACAGTGTGCAAAATTTCAGCCCAATCGGACAAAAATTGGGGCTTCCAGGTGCTCAAGAAGTCAAATCGGGAGATCCGTTTATAAGGTAGCTATATCAGGTTCTTGACCGATTTGGACCTTACTTGGCGCGGTTATTGGGAGTCATAACAGAACACAGTGTGCAAAATTTCAGCCCAATCGGACAAAAATTGGGGCTTCCAGGTGCTCAAGAAGTCAAATCGGGAGATCCGTTTATATGGTAGCCATATCAGGTTCTTGACCGATTTGGACCTTACTTGGCGCGGTTATTGGGAGTCATAACAGAACACAGTGTGCAAAATTTCAGTCCAATCGGACAAAAATTGGGGCTTCCAGGTGCTCAAGAAGTCAAATCGGGAGATCCGTTTATAAGGTAGCTATATCAGGTTCTTGACCGATTTGGACCTTACTTGGCGCGGTTATTGGGAGTCATAACAGAACATAATGTGCAAAATTTCAAAATTTCGGCTGGCTTTACGCGTTCGACCGCTATCGTGATTTCGAAAGACGGACGGACATGGCTGGTTCGATTTAGAATGTCAAGACGATCAAGAATATATACTTTATGGGGTCCTGGATCAATATTTTAAGGTGTTGGGTATAAAAATCGCCTCTCTCCTTAGTTTATTGACAGACTTGGTGCGACGTATTTTAAAATTTTCCTCAATAAGAAGGCAAACTCCTTAAGTGGGGCTTCGTGCTACCCGGACGCCAAATTTCTTAATTCGCTAAGATCCCATCCCAAGGAGAACTATGGCAAACTATAGTAATAATTGTGACTTTGTCGCTTAGGATGAATTAATGATGACCTTTAGTAAAAAGGCAGATGTGGACTGCATACATAGGATCATATGGAGTGTGATGGTTAAAGGACTATTGCCGGTGTACTCCGACGTCCTTATGAAACTTGAATTCCAGATTGTGGCGACTTAAACAAATTTTGTTTGAGTATCCCTGTTCAGACAACATATGCGCCCTGAAATATATGTATACTAGTTGTATCGGGCCCGCTTCGCTGCGCCTTCCTTTACTTTATATGGAACAAAATTATCCTTTGAATATTTATTTTCGATAATTAAAGAGCTTTTAGTGAAACACCATGCAATTAAAATAGTTGTTGATTTTGTTGTTGTAGCCACATTTTCATGTGGCGATCCTCGTCAAGCTCCTGAAGGTGAGCAAGCATAGTTCTGGTCCAAAGGACCGATCGCGAGGACGGGAACGCGGTGGCTATTGGTTATTTAAAGACGCCATTAACTCGCCTTGTCATGTCGAGCATTATAGGCACTCAGTATTTGTGCAAGAGCCGGTGCCATCCGGCCTCTAACCGAGATTCTCCGCTCGAAACCGCTGATTGTCCGCTACTGCCATTGCAGCTACTTTGTATGAAGCATTCCATTATCCGCAACCTGTGGACGCGGCCGGTACCTCGCAGCCAAGCTTCCCATGGAACATCAACACCACACATATCGGACCTCAATGTTCCAGCCTGTGCGATGCACACAGTTATACTGTGCCGGATGAAAATGGTATATGTATATCGCTTGACTAACAGTATAACAATATCTGAATATCCTTCATATGAATCCTTCATATGAATCCTTCATCTGAATCTTTATTGGTCTATGAATTCAGGTCATTGAAGTTTGAATGTTAGATGTCCTCCATTCTTAAAAGACTTTATTTGAGCCCGATATTCTCATGGGGGTTGTGGGAGTGGAAATACCCCCAGGGTGATGGTTGTTGGACTTAGGGGGTGGTGTGGACCCCCAGAACCGTAGTGCCATGCTCTAATCCCATATACCTTTCATTTGAAACCCATATTGCCATGACCGGCCAATATGTATGTCCGATTTAGGGGTGTTTTCAGGGGTAAGGTGGTCCCCCAGACACTTAGCCCTGGAAAAAATATCAGCATCGTGCTCTGCTCTCAAATACCATTTATTTAAATCCCATATTGTTATTGGTTTAAGGGAAGCTTATGTAATGAGGCGTCTACCAAACACTTGGCCCCAAAATTGGTTATCAAATTCGTTTTCTAATATCAGAAATCTCTTGAGCCACATATTGCCATGGTCGCCGAATTTGTATCCTTTGTAGGTTGTTTTGGAGCGATGCCCCAAGTACATGGTCCCACATTTGGATATCTGTTGGTCAGCAAATAATTGCTGTTTTGGGGAAGAGGTAGATCCGCAGAAAATTGGTGCCGAAAGTGGGTATCAATTTTGTGTTTAACTCCCCAGTACCTTTTATTTAAGCCCCACATTGTCAGGGTCGGTAAATATGTCCTAGTTAGAGTGTTTTGGGGAGTGGGGCGGTCCCCCAAACACTTAGCCCTGAAATTATGTCATCATCGTGCTCTGCTTTCAAATATCATTTATTTGAATCCCATATTGCCATTGGCCTTGAAATTGGATATCAAATTCGTTTTCTAATCTTAAATACCTTTCAATTAAACCCCTTATTGCAAAAGTCAGCATATATGTCCAGTTTAGGGTATGGGCCCTAAAACCTTATCAATACCGTGCTCCACTATCTTTAAGACCCAAATTGTCATCGTGAACAAATAAGTTCTATTTGGGTGTTGTTGTGGGGCTGGGACGTCCCCTAGACAGTTGGTTCCGAGTGTTGCAATCAGATTCGTGGTCTACTCCAAAATACCTTTCATTTAAACCCCATATTTTTATAGTCGGCATACATGTCCTGTTTGAAAGAAGTTTTGCGGGATGGGGTGGCCACTCAGTGACTTGGCCCTGAAAATATATATCTGATTCTTGTTCATCTCTAAAATACCAATTATTTGAGCCCCATATTGCAATGGTCAGCAAATACGTCATATTTGGGTGGTGTTATAGGTGTGAAGTGGCCCCATAGACACTTTTCCCCAATATTAACATCAGATTCATGCTTTACTCCGAAAGACCTTTCATTTGAGCCCCATATTGCTATGGTCGCAAATTTGTCACCTTTGGGTGTGTTTTTGAAGAGGGGCGTCCCTCTTGGATCCACATTTTGATATAATATTGTTATTCTACTCTCAAATAACTTTCAGTTGAGTCCCATATTGCCATGGTCGGTAAATATGTTCGATTTAGAGGTGTTTTGGTTGGTTGGGGTGGTCCACAAAACACTTCGTCCGTCAATTGGATATCTGATACGTTTTCTTATCTTAAATACCTTTCATTTGTGTCCCATATTGTGGTGACTGGTCTATATATATATATATTTGGTAGGTTTTGGGGTTGAGGCGTCCCCTCTATGTAACCCATCCGAAATTTTGATACCAAATTTTTGTTTTTATATTACTATAAGAGAGCAAACACAATTTCGCTTAAATCGCTCCATCCATCTCCGAGATCTGGCATTTCTGAACATTAGGTTAAGGAGGAGGGTCCGCCCCAAACAAAACAAAACAATTCGTGCGAAATTTTGTGCAAACCGGTTGAAAATTGTAGTTACTATGGCCATTTAAGTGCAAATCGGGCAATACATACATATAGGAGGGTGATACATATACAGGAGGGTGTAAAGGGTAATTTTTAAGAGCTATAGGAAAGTTAAAAAAAATTAGAAAAATGCATAAAATCTTTATTTGAATCGATAATACGTTCCATATATTCAAACGTTTGAAGATTATTTCATGAAAATGTTTACCACGAATGCGCCCCAAATGGTCCGCTTAGGCCTATTCGGGCATACTCTTTCCAACATTTCGGCCGGTATCTCACGAATAAATGCTTCAATGTTGTGTCCCAATGCATCAATTGAAGCGGGCTTGTCTGTATAAACATTAGCTTTAACATAGCCCCACAAAAAATTGTCTAAAGGTGTTAAATCGCACGATCTCGGCGGCCAATTGACCGATCCCGAACGTGAAATAAATGTTTTCCGAACTCGCCGATCAATAAGTTCATTGCTACGCTTGCTGTGTGGCATGCGGCACCGTCTTGTTGAAACCCCATGTCATGCAAGTCAAGCTCTTGCATATTGGGAAAAGAAAGTTTGATATCATCTCACGATAGCGTTCACCATTCACAGTTACGTTACGATTCGCATTATGCTTGAAGAAATACGGTCCAATGATGCCACCTGCCCATAAACCGCAGCAAACTGTGACTTGTTCTGGATGAATTGGTAGCTCTTGCAATGCTGATTTTCACTCCAATTTCGACAATTCCACATATTTGCGTAGCAATTAAACCAAAAATGTGCTTCGACGCTCAATGGAAGAATCTCGCGATGAGCTTTCTTAGCAGAGCCCGCATTTCGATATCAAAGTTTTATATTTTGTTTGTTTGTTAGACGATTCATGGTTAAATTATAGACCAAACTGAAGATGTTTGAAACAAAACACGAAATTGAACGTGAGCTGTTTAAACCAGTCTGGTCAAAAAGATAATAACTAAAAAATCACGCTTTAGTACGACTCATAAACATTTGGTACACTTTTAGGTGTTGGAGTTCGCCAGCAATAGCAGGTTGTGTTTTACCGGGGCCAAATATAACGTAATGAGTTGTCAATAAATCAAATATCATGTAGCTGTTATTTCTAATTTCATAGATATAACAGTATGAACTTGGTAATACTTCGTGTAGGTTACCCTGTACTTATTCCGACCGGTTCAATGGTCGGAAACAGTAGGTATCTTTTTTCTCCTGTTCAATTTTTAATGCGTCATCCACATGTGCTCTGTTTGGTTCGATTTCAACAAGTGCGTAGATTTTAAAACAGCTTAAAAATAACAATGCAGTGAATTAAGGCCACAAAGTTCAAAACAATGCCAGTTGGCTTTAGCAGTAACTTATCTGGGTCAGATATTTCGTATATATAAGCTTGCAACTAGCCCCGTCGGTATAAAAACAAGCAATTCTTTTTACAATATTTCCAAAAATGAATTTAATCTCCGCTATTATATTTTTCATTGCCATTGTTGTCGCTGTAAATTGCCAATGTCCTCAACGACCAGGTAAAAAATACACACACACACTCACCGAAATTCGATGTGCCGCTATAATTTTTGTTTTGTTTTAATTTAGCGCAACCAACTTGTGGAGATGACCTACACGGCGGCCACACTGGCACTAATTGTTACGGGAGGACAATGTGGTGGTATGACCGCGGCACCAACAATTGCATGTCTTTCCCATATCGAGGCTGTGGTGGCACTCGTAATCGTCATTGCTCCAGGGCGGAATGCCTACGCCTTTGCAGGGTTTAAAATTGATTTGTAAAAAGACGAACTGTTCTCCTTGATTGGAATAAACTCAAGTGATGCAATCTTTAGTATGTAAAATTTTCTTAATTCAATGGACTATTTTTATACCTACCACAGAAGGATGGGGGTATATTCATTTTGTCATTTTGCCGTTTGCATCACATCGAAATATCAATTTCATATTCTATAAAGTATATAAAGGGTGACTTTTTAAGAGCTATAGGAAGGGTAAAAACATCCCACACACACATAAAATTTAGAGAAATGCATGAAATCTTTATTTGAATCGATAGTACGGTCCATATAATTTATTGTTTGAACATTATTTTATGCAAATATTGACCGTGACTGCGTCTCAAATGGTCCGTCACCTTAGTCAAATTTTGGCGTACTTTTCCCAACATTTTGGCCGGTATCTCACGAATAAATGCTTCAATGTTGTCTTCCAATGCGTCAATTAAAGCGGATTGATATTTGACATAGCCCCACAAAATTATGGCTAAAGGTGTTAAATCCTATGATCTAGCTGACAAATTGACCGGTCCCGAACATGAAATAAACTGTTCACCGAACTCGCCTCTAAATAAGCCCATTGCTACGCGTGCTGTGTGGCATGTGGCACCGTCTTGTTGAAACCACATGTCATGCAATTGAAACTACTGCATTTTAAGCAAAAACAAATTGGATATCATCTCACGATAGCGCTGAACATTCACAGTTACGTTACGATTGACATCATCTTTGAAGAAGTACGGTCCAATGATGTCACCAGACCATAAACCGTTGCAAACTGTGACTTTTTCAGGATGCGTTGCAAGCTTTTGCAATGTTTCTGGCTGATCTTCACTTCAAAATCGAGAATTCTGCATTTAGCCAAAAATTTGCTTCATCCATAAGATGGAAGAAGCGCGCGATGATGTTTCTTAACAGAGCACGCATTTTGATAATAAAATTCAATAACCTGCAACCGTTTGTCATTTGTAAGACGATTCATGATTAAATTATAGACCAACCTGAAGATTTTTGACAGTGAAACAAAACACGAGACATGCGTGGGCTGTTTAAAACAGTTTTGCCAGAAAGATAATAGCTAAAAAATCACCCTTTATATTCTTGAACGACGTCAAAATCTAAGACGGTCTAGCCATGTCCGTCTGTCTGTTCAAATCACTCTACTGTCTTTAGGAATAGTTATATTGAGCTGAAACTGTGCACACATTTTTTTTGTCCATAGGCTGTTTGGGTTCGAAGATGGGCCATATCGGACTACATCTATATATAGCCCCCATATAGACCGATCTGCCGATTTAAGGTTTTAGGCCGATTGAAGCCACATCTATTATCCGATTTTGCTGAAATTTACGATAGTGCGTTGTGTTAGGCCTCTCGATGTCCTTGTTCAATACGGTCTAGATCGGTCCAGAATAGGTGCCATATAGGCCGATTTTCCCATTTAAGGTTTTGGGCCCATAAAAGGCGCATTATCCGATTTCGCTGAAACTTCGGACAGCAGGTTATGTTGGGCCTCTTGAAATCGTTGTCCAATTTGCCTCAGATCGAATCAGATTTGGACATATTGGGTTGCCCAAAAAGTAATTGCGGATTTTTCTTATAGTCGGCGTTGACAAATTTTTTCACAGCTTGTGACTCTGTAATTGCATTCTTTCTTCTGTCAGTTATCAGCTGTTACTTTTAGCTTGCTTTAGAAAAAAAGTGTAAAAAAGTATATTTGATTAAAGTTCATTCTAAGTTTTATTAAAAATGCATTTACTTTCTTTTAAAAAATCCGCAATTACTTTTTGGGCAACCCAATAGATGCCATATATACCGGTCTCTCGATATATGGGCTTGGGCACATTAATTATCCATTTTCGCAGAAATTTGGTATAGCGAGTTATGTAAGCCTCCTCGACATCCCCGTTCAATACGACCGAGATCGTTTCAGATTTGGATTTAGCTGTCATATATACCGATCTCTCGATTAAAGCTTTTAGGCACATAAAAGGCTCATTTAGTATCCGATTTCTCTGAAATTTAGGGGAGCAATTTATTTTGGGTATCTTGACGTCTTTGTTTAGCTTACTCCAGATCGGTTCAGATTTGGATATAGCTGCCACATAGACAGATCTCTCAATTTAGATCTTGGACCCCATAACAAGCGTATTTATTATTCGACTACGCTGAAATTAGGTATAGGGAGTTGTGTTATGCTTCTTGACAGTCCTGCACAATACGGCCCAGATCGGTCCCGATTTGGTTGTAGCTGCTAGATATACCGACCTTCCGATTTAAGGTTTTAGGCCCATAAAAGGTGGATTTATTCATCGAATTTGCTGAATTTACATATCAATGAGTGCAGTCCGATTAAAGTTTAAGCTCAATGATCAGTGGCCTCCTTTTTATAGCCGAGTCCGAACGGCGGGCCGCAGTGCGACACCTCTTTGGAGAGAAGTTTTACATGGCATAGTACCTCACAAATGTTGTCATCATTAGGAGGGGGAAAACCACCGCTGAAAATTTTTTCTGAAGGTCTCGCCAGGATTCGAACCCAGGCTTTCATTGTCATAGGCGGACATGCTAACCTCTGCGCTACGGTGACTTCCGAATAATTTCAGGCAAATCGAGTATTAATTGCGTCGAGTAATAATCGGCTTACATCGGGTTATGAACCGATTGACACTATACTTAGCACAATTGTTGCAAGTCCCACTAAAGCGGTATGTGCAAAATTTGAGCCAAGTCAGGTAAGAATTTTGTCCGCTAGGGGCGCAAGAAGACACATGGAAAGCTTGGTTTATATGACAGCTTTATCAGGTTATAGACCAATTGAGACCATATTTGGCACAGTTGTTGGAAGTCCTGCCTAAACGAAATGTGCAACATTTCAGCCAAATCGGATAAGAAATGCGCCCTGCAGAAGCTCAAGAAGTCAAATCGGGATATCGGTTTATATGGCATCTATCTCAGTTTATGAATCGATTGAGACCATACTTTGTACAGTTGTTGAAAGTCATGCCACAACTACATGTCCAAAATATGAACGAAATCGAATACGAATTCTTCCCCTCCCACCTCCCACCCCCCCTAGTTGGTCAAGAAGTCAAGTCGGCAGATCGATTTATATAGGTGCTTTATCAGGTTATTGACCGATTTGGACCGTACTTGGCACATTTGTTGGAAGTCATAACAGAAAACCTTGTGCAAATTTTTAGCCAAAGCGGACAAATATTGAGGCTTGTAAGTGCTCAAGAAGTCAAATCGGGAGAACGATTTATATGGGAGCTATAATAGGTTATAGATCGACTCGTACCGTACTTGGTTCAGTTATTGCAAGTCATAACAGAATACTACATGCAAAATGTCAAAGCCAAATCGGACAAAAATTGAGGATTCCACGAGCTAAAGAAAGGTGAACGGTTTATATGGCAGCTATATCCAAATCTGAACCAATATGGCCGGTTTGCAATCCTCATTTACCTACATCAATATTAAGTATCTGTGCAAAATTTCTGTCATACAGATGCTACTTTGAACTAAGTAAGCAGTTTAGAAACAAGGCCACCTCTCGACAAACGAAGATTACACTGTACAAGACACTGATGCTACCCGTGCTGTTATATGGTTCTGAGGCGCGGGTACTTGTGAAAGCAGACGAGGCAGTACTTGGAGTATTTGAGAGAAATATTCTTCGTAAAATATATGGACCAATTTGCGTTAATGGAGAATATAGGCGTCATATGAATCACGAGCTGTATGTCGACGATATCATAGTTACACGCATCAAAATACAACGGCTGCGTTGGCTAGGTCAGGTTGTCGGAATGGGTGACGAAGCTCCCGCAAAGAAGTCTGTTGAAGGCAAACACGGTGGTACACGCAAACCGGGAAGACCAAAAGCCCGATGGAAAGATAAAGTTGTGGGAGACACCTCGAAACTTGGTGTCAGAGATTTTAGAATGAGCGCAGAAGATCGAGGCGCTTGGAACGCTATTCTAGGTTCGGCTAGTGGAACAAATATTCTGTCAGTAATTATGTAAGTAGTTCCACTTTGTTCTGTAGGTAGATGAAACCCTCGTTTAAAAAAACTTCTGGTTTGATTTTTATACTCTTAGAACCCTTGACAATTCACTAGAAGCTATGGTTGCCCAAAAAGTAATTGCGGATTTTTCATATAGTCGGCGTTGACAAATTTTTTCACAGCTTGTGACTCTGTAAGTGCATTCTTTCTTCTGTCAGTTATCAGCTGTTACTTTTAGCTTGCTTTAGAAAAAAAGTGTAAAAAAAGTATATTTGATTAAAGTTCATTCTAAGTTTTATTAAAAATGCATTTACTTTCTTTTAAAAAAATCCGCAATTACTTTTTGGGCAACCCAATAAATTCGGTTATAAACAGATTCGGACCATGCTTGATATGGGTGTTGAATAAATTTGAGGATTTGATGGGCACCTACAACTAAATATGGTCTCATATGGACCCTATTCGGTGCGGATATTAAGAGGCCTAGTCTAACTCACAGTTACAAATTTGAGCGACTTCATCTAATAAATACGCCTTTATCGACCTCAAATCCCTTAATCGAAAGATCGGCCTGCAGGGCAGCTATACTTTAATACCTTAAAATTGGCCGACATCGATATCGGAATTGGATATCAGAAGTCGTGGTGTAATTCAGTCCGATGTAGACCCCATTCAGAGTAACAAATGGATTAACGAAATTGTTGTACCCATGCTATGGTGGATAATATCTTTATTCCAAACTTTCTACTATTCATTATTGTTATTTCAATCGAGTGGAAGGAATCTTTGTTTTTTCCCATGCCATTTTCTTTAATGAACTTTTATTTCGTATTCGCACTCCTAGGAATTATAACCAATGAAAGGGATACGAGTATCTACCAAAGAAAAGTGTAATACTATCTCCTCACTTCCGTGCCATGAACAACGACTCAATGGGAATAGGTGTGAAAACATCTAAAGGAAATGAAATCGAGTTAAAGACAGCAGCAGAAGCAGCAGCAGCAACCGCCATGGCATCAACAAAAGCTGCAGCTATAGTCTGCTGAAACAAAGGCAACGTTTCAGCACACAGAACTTGTCTACATTTCCCGTTAGTTTTAAAAATTTTGCTTTTCTGTTGAACTTACAACAAAAACATCACTGTGGTACTTGGCGTTGTTTGTTTTTTCACTTACTGTTGTTGTTGCTGTTGTTGCATTGTGATATGTCAGCTATTGTTGCAAGTGTTTCAAACATTTAGCGTAACATTCCAAGCTTGCTCTTCATTCCCGCCACACCACTACACATTATCGTGTTCCGGGCGACAATTGGTGTAGAAATTGTGATATGGCGGTGTGTTAAGTTTAAGAAGTCTGAGGGAAAGTGTATGTGTGTGTGTGTGTAATAATGAAACGTTTTACCAAATGGGATCTGAAAGACTTGTTATACAAAACTAAGCTGAGAAAAAAGAAGATGTAGCCATCATCATTAGTTGGGGGTATACTTATTTTATGGATTAGTTTGTCACACAAATATTTGCAAATTTTGCCCATGAACATTTCACTAAGGAAGAGGAGCAAACTTCTCTCCTATCAATGAGTACAGTCCCATTCAAGTTTAAGCTCAATGATAAGGGGCCTACTGACACCTGTTTGAAGAGAAGTTTTACATGGCATAGTACCTCACAAATGTAGCCATCATTAGGAGGGGAAAGCCACCGCTGAAAATGTTTTCTGATGATCTCGCCAGGATTCGAACCCAGGTGTTCAGCGTCATATTCGGACATGCTAACCTCTGCGCTACGGTGACCTCCGTTTGTCACACATTATATCTAAATATAGTTGTAAAATTCTAAGGTCATTGATAAATGACAATTTGTCCGTCCTTCCTTCGGTAACTTGCAACGATGCATCGGCTCTTGAAAATAAGGATATCCAGCAAAAATTCCATATCCATACGTAAGTTAGGTATTGTAGCCGTTGAGTGAAGCGAACGTGCTTTTAAAGTTAAGTTCGGCCGGGCCGAACTTTGGATACCCACCACCTCGGGTATATATGTGAACCACCTTTCGTCAAAATCCTGTGAAAAATGGATACCTTATGCCCCATAGCAGCTATATAGACATATCATCCGATTTAGACCAAATGCTTATAAGTACAAGTCATTGTTCAATCGGGGGATCGGTCTATATGACACCTATATCCAAACCTGGACCGATCTGAGGCAAACTGAAGACAAATATCGAAGGGCCCAACACAACTCACTGTCCCAAATTTCGGCGACATCGGACAATAAATGCGCATTTTATGGGTCCAAAACCTTAAATCGAGAGATCGCTCTATATGGCTGCTATATCCAAATCTGAACCGATCAGGGCCAAATAGAAGAAAGATGTCAAAGGGCCTAAGGCCACTCACTGTCCTAAATTTCAGCAAAATCGAATAATAAATGTGGCTTTTATGGGCCCAAGACCCTAAATCGGAGGATCGGTCTATATGGCAGCTATATCCAAATCTGGACCGATCTGAACCACATTGACGAAGGATGTCGAAGGGCTCAACGCAACTCACTGTCTCAAATTTCAGCAAAATCGGATAATAAATGTGGCTTTTATGGGCCTAAGACCTTAAATCGGAGGATCGGTCTATATGGCAGCTATATCCAAATCTGGACCGATCTGAACCACATTGACGAAGGATGTCGAAGGGCTCAACGCAACTCACTGTCTCAAATTTCAGCAAAATCGGATAATAAATGTGGCTTTTATAGGCCCAAGACCCTAAATCGGAGGATCGGTCTATATGGCAGCTATATCCAAATCTGCACCGATCTGAACCACATTGACGAAGGATGTCGAAGGGCTCAACGCAACTCACTGCCTCAAATTTCAGCAAAATCGGTTAATAAATGTGGCTTTTATGGGCCCAAGACCCTAAATCGGAGGATCGGTCTATATGACAGCTATATCAAGATATAGTCCGATATAGCCCATCTTCGAACTTAACCTGCTTATGGACAAAAAAAGAATCTGTGCAAAATTTCAGCTCAATATCTCTATTTTTAAAGACTGTAGCGTGATTTCAACAGACAGACGGACGGACATGTCTAGATCGTCTTAGATTTTTACGCTGATCAAGAATATATATACTTTATAGGGTCGGAAATGGATATTTCGATGTGTTGCAAAAGGAATGACAAAATGAATATACCCCCATCCTTCGGTGGTGGGTATAAAAATATATATCTGTATCTCGGAATAGGTACTACCTATTACGAAAAAAAATTTTAAACCCTTTTGGAGTAGGCTAGAAATTGACTCCAAAGACTCAACATCTGTGGCGGTGGCATCAGACCGTGTTATCCTCCCCTCCTGTAGGTGTGGGTGCCTTGGCACCTGTAGTCGAGAGTAATGCTTCAAGCGCACAACTAGTCGTCAGACTAATTAATGAGGAAGAGACGGATAAACCAGAGGGATGGACAGTTCGTCCCAAGCCTTTAGGAAATGGTGGTGTTTTTGACTCGGATTCAGACAACAACAGTGTCAATGAAACAGTCATCGCAGCTGAATCGAAAGATGAGAGCATCGAATCGCATCGAGAGATGAGGGCTCACAAGCCGACCGAGAAAGCGATTCGGTGCATGACGAAGGAGACAGAGGAGTATGTACCGGCAGCGAAATCGGGCGAAAGTGCAGGATGCTGGAGGGAATAGAACTGACATTACAAGCACTTCTACGGAAGCTGGAAAAAGAATCAGATCTCCCGAAGAGCTTAACACTGCTAAAATACTGAAGAAGAAAAAGAGCTCCCCGCTTTCAAATACTCTGGGAAAACCAAGCCAGCCATCCAGCAGTGGAGACTCCAGACATTGTCCTGCGGAGGTACTTCGTGCAAAATTTTGGCTCCCAGTTGTCATCAAGTTGTCAAATCGGGAAATCGGGAGGTTTGCTGTATCATGTTATAGACCAATTTCGACCGTACCTGGCACAGATGTTGGAAGTGACAACAAACCACTCCGTGCAAATTTTCAGAACAACAACTGTGGCTCTCAGGGCCCCAAGCAGTCAAATCCGGAGATGGCCTTATATGGAAGTTATATCCAAATCTGAACCGATATTTCCCATTTGCAATCCCCAACGACCTGCCTCAATAAGAAATCTCTGTGCAAAATTTTGAGCAGATAGTTTTATTCGCTCGACAGCAATCGTGATTTCGACAGACTGAGGGACGGACAAACGAACATGGCTAGATTGAATTAAAATGTCAAAAGGAAGTAAGAAGGAGATCAGTGTAGAATTCGGTATCATAAAGCGACACATAGGACTGCGAGCTCACTTAGGCAAAATTGGTCCAGCAAGCGATAGCATGTATAGGGCAAGCGGGGAGGACGATGAGACATTAGAGCACTTCCGTGTTATTGCACGGATTTCGCGATATAGACACTGGCACTTAGGTGGGGACACAATACCAGACAGGATCCTTCTTAGGGACGTGGCACGGATTTTGTAAGTACCACGGAATTCCAAACTTAGATCTTCTTTTTCAAGGTTACTTTTTTAGTAATCAGATTGCACAACAAACGGATTACTGGCTCAGGTGTATGTCGATAGTGGCATTGGGCTGATTAATATACGCACCCTCTGGGAGCTATATTCATATCTGGACCAATCTGGGCCAAATTGAAAAAATATGTCGAAGGCCCTAACACAACTCACTGTAGGCCACATTGCAGAAATATGTCGAGGGGCTTAGCTTAATTCACTGTCCCAAATTTCAACAAAATCGGCTAATTTATGTCGCTTTTATGGGCCTAAGATCCTAAATCGGCGGATCGGTCTATATGGCAGCTATATCAAAATCTAAGCCGATCTGGGCCAAGTTGCAGAAGGATGTCGAAGGTCTTAAAACAACTTACTGTCCCAAATTTCGGCGACATCGGACAATAAATGCGCCTTTTATGGGCTCAAAACCTTAAATCGATAGATCGGTCAATATGGCAGCTATATCCAAATTTCGACCGATCTGTGCCATATTGCAGAAGTATGTTGAGGGGCTTAACTTAACTCCCTGTCTCAAATTTCGACGACATCGGACAATAAATGCGCATTTATTGGCCCAAAATCTTAAATCGAGAGACCGGTCTATATGACAGCTATATCCAAATCTGAACCGATCTGAGCCAAATTGAAGAAGAATATTGAAGGGCCTTACAGAACCCACTGTCCCAAATTTTGTCGACATCGGACAATAAATGAGCCTTTTATTGGCCCAAAACCTTAAATCGAGAGACCGGTCTATATGGTAGCTATATCCCAGTCTGGAACGATCTGAGCCAAATTGAAGAAGGATGTCGAAGGGCCTAACACAATTCACTGTCCCAAATTTCGGCGACATCGGACAATTCATGCGCCTTTTATGGGCCCACAACCTTAAATCGAGGGATCTTGTCTATATGGCAGCTATATCTATATCTGGACCGATCTGGGCCAAATTGAAGAAGCATATCGAAGGGCCTTACGTAACTCACTGTCCCAAATTTTGGCGACATCGGATAATAAATGTGGCTTTTATGGGCCTAAGACCCAAAACCGGCGGATCGGTCTATATGGGGACTATATCAAGATATAGTCCGATATAGCTCATCTTCGTACTTAACCTGCTTGTGGACAAAAAAGGAATCTGTGCAAAGTTTCAGCCCAATATCTATAGTTTTAAAGACTATAGCGTGATTTCAACAGACAGACGGACGGACATGGCTAGATCGTTTTAGATAGTTACGACGATCAAGAATATACCTACTTTATAGGGTCAAAAATTGGTATTCTGATGTGTTTCAAACGGTGGGTGGGTATTGAAACAAAAATCCCTTTTTTAAAGTTGGGCTGATAGTGTTTTTTCGATTTCTAACAGCATTTGACTGGTTTCCTAGATCGCGATATCTTTTCGTACAAGTAAAAGCTTGCTAAGTTCGACCGGGCCGAATCTTGGGTACCCACCACCATGGATACTGCAAAAAATGAAGAATGATTTGGACCGTATTGGCACAGTTGTTGGAAGGCGTAACAGAACACCGTATGCAAAATTTCAGCCAAATCCGATTCGGCTGAAACTTTGCACATAGTGTTCTGTTGTGACTTCCAACAACTGTGCCGGCTTAAATTGGTCTATAACCTGATATAGCTCCCATATAAACCGATCTCCCGATTTGACTCCTTGATCGCCATGACATTTTAAGTCGATCTACCCATGTTCGTCTGTTGGTCCGTTCGTCCGTCTCTCCATCCTCAAATATGGTCTGAATCGGTCCATAACATAACATAGCTCCCATTTGAGCCGATCTCCTATATAAACCGATCTCCAGATTTTGATTCTTGAACGTCTTTAGGTCGTAATTCTTATCCGGTTTTGCTGATATTATGCACAAATTCTGTTTTTATGATCTGTATCATACGTGTCAAATATGGTGTGAATCAGTCCATAACCTGATATAGCTGCCATATAATCCGATCTTGGGTCTTGACTTCTTGAGCCTCTAGAGGGCGCAATTCTCGTTCAATTTGACTAAAATTTTGCAGTGTTTTAATATCACTTCCAACAACTGTATTAGGTATGGTCCAAATCGGTCCATAACCTGATATAGCTGCCATATAAACCGATCTTGGGTCTTCACTTCGTGAGCCTCTAGAGAGCGCAATTCTCATCCGATTTGGTACAAGTTTTGTACAACGGCTCCTCCCATGGCCTTCAACATACGTGTGCAATATGGTCAGAATCGATCTATAGCTTGATACAGCTCCCATATAAACCGATCTCCCGATTTTGCTTCTTGACCGCCGAATCGGACTATAACTTGATGTAGGTCCTCCTCCGTTCGTATTCATTATTCTTTGTTTTCCTAAAAACAGTTACTGCGCAAAGAACTCGACAGATGCGTCCATGGTGGAGGGTATATAAGATTCGGCCCGTCCAAACTTAGCACGCTCTTACTTGTTTCTGATCTTGCGGTGGGTACCCCTCACTTGACCACAAATGTGAGAGGCAAAATCGCACTCTACTACCAAATATCTCATTTGAGTCCATATTCTACTGACCAATCTATATGTCCTTTGGGGATTTTGATATTTAGAAGCCCTTTCATACTGCTAACAAAATTATGCTTAAATCGCTCCAGCATTTCCAAAATTTTGTTGTTTTTGAGTATCATGCAGAATTTTAAAGAAAAATTTAATTTTTCACAATTTTTTTTTTGCGTACAAACTGTTCATAGAAAGCTTCATCAAAATTTAATTTTCCTTGAAGACATGATTTTACTCTGTGAATTCATTGCACGTCTCTTCTAGTATTCAGTTCATTTTCTATCTCTACAAAGATGTTGTGAAAGCCATTTGGCTTTCCCTCCTTCACTTTTAAATAATTCAATTTCTGGTCCTTTTCCCATAACAATTTTGAATTTGCTACGCTTTGTAATCTGCTTGTGGTCACTTCTCGGTTTGTCAGTTGCTGGCAACATAGAACGTTGAAGGAATATGAAAACACTATTGTGCATCATAAACAATTTAAGTGAAGATTCTAGGCGAACATGTCTTAGCTACTTCGATTTAAAACGTGATTCTTTGTCCATTGGCATAATAAATGTGAATCCATTTTTCTCAACCTTCTTAGTTGGCCAATTCCACAAACTTTGACGCAGAGCCACTGCATCATCAACCTCAGCCGAGTGTCTGCGAAAAGGAAGAATCCTTGTTGCTGCGCCCCTCCCCCCTTTTGTAATATGTCAAGCCATAGAAGCAGACAGACGTCACGCACTAGAAGTGAAAACTTGCAAAAAAAAAAAAACAAAACGAAACGAAAGCCCCTGGCCACGGTTTTCCATAGTTTTGTTGTACGTGTTAAAACTAAACGTTTGCATTTTCTTTTAGTATGCGAAGTGAATGTGTTTGTGTCTATATGTGAGTGTTCGCGTTACTTTGTCCTTTTTTAAATCTGGCCAAAAATGTCCTAGAACAACATGGTGCCAGGATAAGAGCACAAAATGAGAACACTATGAGAAACATGTCCAGCAGCAAAATAGTGATGACAACAGAATGGCAATGCTGTTCTTGTTCTCGCTGTCGTTGTTGTTTTTCGTTTGGCATGATGCATGTTTTCAAATGTTAGATATTAAAGCTTAACTGTGGCGGAAGATCTAAGTGTTTGCAAATGAATGAATAATAGGGTGTAACGAAAAAAAAAATTAAAAAATAATTAATACAAGTAAAAGCGTGCTAATTTCGGCCGGGCCGAACCTTGTATACCCTCTGCCATGGATAGCGAGTTATTTTTCCGGTATCTTTTTTTAGGTAAACAAAGGATATAAGAAAATATTATTGGATTCGGAATTGAATGTCATAGAACCAACCTTTAGGGGCTCAAGAGGTAAAATAGGGAGATCGGTTCATATGGGAGCTGCGTCAGGCTATAGACAAATTCAGACCATAATTGACACGTATGTTGGAGGTCATGTCAAATCGGATAATAATTGCGCCCTCCAGAGGCTCATGAAGTCAAGATACCAGATCGGTGTATATGACAGCTATATCAGGTAATTGACCGATTTAAACCATATTTGGCTCAGTTGTTGGCAGTCATAACAAAACACGCCATGCTTATTTCAGCTAAATCGTATAAGAATTGCGCCCTCTAGAGGCTCAAGAAGGCAAGATTCAAAATCGGTTTATATGGCATCTCTATCAGCTTATGGACCGATTTGAACCATACTTAACACAATTGTTGAATGTCATATCGAAACACTTCGTGCAAAATTTCAGCGAATAGGATCAGAATTTTGTCCTCTAGAGGCTCAAGAAGCCAAGACTCCAGATCGGTCGATTTCAACCAAAATCAGTAAAGAAAGGCAAAAGTCGGGTGGAGCTGACTATATAATACCCTACACCACCTGGTGTACGTAGTACTTTCTATATGTAGAACTTATCTCAAACCTAAATCTAAATCAAAACCGAATTTTATGAAATTTTGCACACGTATTAAGACGTCAAATAAAACACCTCGTACAACATCTTGTTAAGATCGAACTAAAATAGTGGCTTCTACAGCCTTAAAAGACCATATCGGACAAAAGATTTATATGAGAGCTATGTCCTAAACTAGACCGATTTATATGAAACTTTGCACTTGCATTGGGTCTTTAAATAAATCAACTCACGCTAAATTTTGTAGAAATCTTGCCAAAATTGTGCCTACTACAGCCTTTAAAGTGCAAATCGGAAGAAAGATATATATGGAAGCTATATCTAAATCTGAACCGATTTTTATGAAATTTTGCACACATTTTAAGACGTCAAATAAAGGACCTCTTGCCAAATTTGGTAAAGATCGGACCAAATTTGTGGCTGCTACAGCCTTAAAAGGCCATATCGTATGAAAGTTATATATGGGAGCTATATCTAAATCTGAACCGATTTTTATGAAATTTTGCATTCATACGGAATCTGTAAAGGAAACACTTCGTGCAAAATTTTGTAAAGATCCGATCAAAATTGTGGCTTTTACAGCCTTAAAAAGCCATATCGGATGAAAGATATATATGGGAGCTATATCTAAATCTGAACCGATTTTTATGAAATTTTGCACACATATTAGAACGTTGAATAAAGCAACCCATGTCAAATTTGGTAAAGATCGGGCCTAAATTGTGGCTGCTACAGCCATTAAAGGCCATATCGGATGAAAGTTATATATGGGAGCTATATCTAAATCTGAACCGATTATTATAAAATTTTGCACACACATGAAGACGTCAAATAAAGCATCCCTTGCCAAATTTTGTAAAGATCTGACCAAAATTTTGCCTACTGCAGCCTTTAAAGTGCAAATCGGAAGAAAGATATATATGGGAGGTATATCTAAATCTTAACTGATTATTATGAAATTTTGCACACACATGAAGACGTCAAATAAAGCATCCCTTGCCAAATTTTGTAAAGATCTGACCAAAATTGTGGCTGCTACAGCCTTAAAAGGCCATATCGGATGAAAGTTATATATGCAAGCTATATCTAAATCTGAACCGATTTTCTTCAAAATCAATAGTGTTCGTCCTTGGGCTAAAAAAGAGACCTGTGCAAAATTTCATGACAATCGAACAATAAATGCGAACAATAATGGCTTCCAAGAGCTCATGATATAAGATCGGGAGATACGATGCAAACGGATCGCTAATGCGAGCTATGCGCTAATGCGAACTAGGCGCGCCTGTGAACGAATCGCGGATGCAAGTTATGTGCGGATGCAAACGAATTGCGGATTTGAAGAAGTCGTGGATGGGAATGAGTCGCGGATACGAGCTTGTAGCGGATGCGAACGAATCACAGATACGAGCAAGCGCGGATGCGAGCAAAGAGCGGAAGCGACCGAATCGCGAAAGCAAACTAGATGGGGATGCGAGCTAGGCGCAGATGCAAGCTAAATGCGGATGCAAACGAATTGCGGATTGTAAGGAGTCGTGGATGGGAATGGGTCGCGGATGCTAGCTGGGAGCGGATGTGAACGAATCGCGGATGCGAGCTGGGAGCGGATGCGAACGAATCGCGGATACGAGCAAGGAGCGGATGCAAGCTAAGTGCGAATGCGAGCTTAGCGCGGATGCGAGCAAAGAGCGGATGCGAACGAATCGCGCAAGCAAACTAGGTGCGGTTGCATGCTAAGTGCGGATGCGAACGAATCGCGAAAGCAAACTAGATGGGGATGCGAGCTAGGCGCAGATGCAAGCTAAATGCGGATGCAAACGAATTGCGGATTTGAAGGAGTCGCGGATGGGAATGAGTCGCGGATGCGAGCTAGTAGCGGATGCGAACGAAACGCGGATGCGAGCTGGGAGCGGATGCGAACGAATCGCGGATGCGAGCTGGGAGCGGATGCGAACGAATCGCAGATGCGAGCAAAGAGCGGATGCGAACGAATCGCCCAAGCAAACTAGGTGCGGTTGCATGCTAAATGCGGATGCGAACGAATCGCGAAAGCAAACTAGATGGGGATGCGAGCTAGGCGCAGATGCAAGCTAAATGCGGATGCAAACGAATCGCTGGGCAAACATCTGGAACAATTTTAAGACAAGTTTTTTCGATTGCGAATACTGCCACTTATCTCCTTTGGCCGTTCTTTCTCTAGGACCAGAGAGTTCACCTCAATAGCAGTAAAGGCACAACCTTAAGAACACTAACGAAAACAGGTTGATTGAGAATTATCCCCAGTTTTGGAAAAAAACAAACAACGAAATAAACACCCAATGTCACACCAACACTCAATGGTCTCTACATGGATTGTTTGCACAACTCATTAGCGCAGTTGTTTGGGTATACTAGTAAAGACGAGCCGTGTATGTGTGTGTGTGTGTGCATGTCTGATCGAATCAGCAGTAGATACTTTGGGAGCAGTCACAAGCACATACGAGGTAGGTTCGAGTGGTGCTATGAAGTAGCCGAGAAATAAACTAATCGTTTGTATCGGCAGAACACATCGTAGATCGGCAGAGAGTATGCAGGCAGCATGTACGACTGATAGAACGAGTCGGAAGTAGCCGCTACATGTATGTAGCTCGGGATGAAGAGTAAATATGTAGGGGAAAATATAATTTGTCTATGGCTTGGCTATGGTATGATATTGGCCAAAAACTACATTTTCTGACCCAAACTTCAGCGAAATCAGATAATAAATATTGCTTTAAAGGGCTTAAGATTTTTAAATAGCAAATCGATCTATATGGGGGCTATATCAGCATATAGTCCTATATCTTCGAATATAACCTGCCTATAGACAAAAAAAAAAATCTGTGCAAAGTTTCAGTTTTATATTAAAAGACTGTTGAGTGATTTCAACCGACAGACGAAAGGTCAGATATGGCTAGATCGTCTTAAATTTTTACGAAGATCAAGCATATATGAAAAGGGTGATCTTTTAAAAGCTATAGGAAAGTTTTTCACAAAAATAAGACAACACATAAAATTTTGAAAAAAAGCATGAAAACTTTATTTGAATCGATAGTACGGTCCATATAATTTAATATTTGGAGATTATTTCAGGCAAATGTTGACCGTCCAATTTTGTCACACTCTTTTCAACATTTCGGCCGCTATTTCACGAATAAATGGTTCAATGTAGTCTTCCAATGAGTCAATTGAAGCAGGCATGTCTGTATGGACATGAGCTTTAACATAACCCCATAAAATATAGTCTAAAGCGCTAAATCGCACGATTTAGTCGGCCAATTGACCAGTCCCGAACGTGAAATAAAATGTTCCCCGAACTCGCCTCTCAATAAGTCCATTATTTCGCGTGCTGTGTGGCATGTGGTACCGTCTTGTTGAAACCACATGTCATGCAAATCAAGCTCTTGCATTTTGGGCAAAAAAAGTAGGATATCATCTCACGATAGCGCTCACCTTTCACAGTTACGTTACAATTCGCTTCCTCTTTGAAGAAGTACAGTCCAATGATGCCACCAGCCCACGAACCGTACCAAACTGTGACTTGTACGAATTTTTGGGAAGATTGGTCAATAAATGCCCTTGCAGCGGCTCTTGGGGTGAAAATCTGGCTATATACATATATGACAGCTATATCGAAATATAAGCCGATTTCTATGAAATTCGCCAGTAATATCGAGAGTCAAGAGAAAACCCTTCCTCGCAAATTTCAAGGGAATCGGTAAACAAATGACCATTTTATTGCATTATTACTGCAAATCGGATGAATATATATATGGGAGCTATATTCAAATCTGATCCGATTTCGAGCAAACTTCTCAGATACTGTCACAGTTGTCGATGAAAGCGTTGTACGAAGTTTTGCGAAGATTGGTCAATAAATGCGCTTGAAGTGGCTCTAGGAGTACAAATCGGGCGATATATATATGTGGGAGCTATATCCAAATCTGAACCCATTTCTATGAAATTCACCGGTAATGTCGAGAGTCAAGATAAAACCCTTCCTAACAAATTTCAAGGGAATCGGTAAACAAATGACCATTTTATTATATTATTAATGCAAATCGGACGAATATATATATGGGAGCTATATCCAAATCTGAGCCGATTTATATGAAATTCACCGGTTATATCGAGACTCATAATAAAATCTTTCCTGCCAAATTTCAAGAGCATCGGTTAACAAATAATCATTTTATTGCATTATTACTGCAAATCGGGCGAATATATATATGGGAGCTATATTCAAATCTGATCCGATTTTGACCATACTTCTCAGATACTGTCACAGTCGTCGAAGAAAGCGTTGTATGAAGTTTTGGGAAGATTGGTTAATAAATGCGCTTGCAGTGGCTCTAGGAGTAAAAATCGGGCGCTATATATATATGGTAGCTATATCCAAATCTGAACCGATTTCCATGAAATTCATCAGTAATGTCGAGAGTCAAGAGAAAACCCTTCCTCGCAAATTTCAAGGGAATCGGTAAACAAATGACCATTTTATTGCATTATTACTGCAAATCGGACGAACATATATATGGGAGCTATATCTAAATCTCAGCCGATTTAGAGCAAACTTCTCAGATACTGTCACAGTCGTCGAAGAAAGCGTTGTACGAAGTTTTGCGAAGATTGGTCAATAAATACGCTTGCAATGGCTCTAGGAGTACAAATCGGGCGATATATATAGGTGGGAGCTATATCCAAATCTGAACCGATTTCTATGAAATTCACCGGTTATGTCGGGACTCATAATAAAATCGTTCCTGCAAAATTTCGAGAGAATCGGTTAACAAATGACTATTTTATTGCAGTATTACTGCAAATCGGATAAATATATATATGGGAGCTATATCCAAATCTGATCCGATTTCGAGCAAACTTCTCAGATACTGTCACAGTCGTCGAAGAAAGCGTTCTACGAAGTTTTGCGAAGATTGGTCAATAAATGCGCTTGCAGTGGCTCTAGGAGTAAAAATCGGGCGCTATATATATATGGGAGCAATATCCAAATCTGAACCGATTTCTATGAAATTCACCGGTAATGTCGAGAGTCATAATAAAATCCTTCCTGCCAAATTTCGAAAATCGGTTAACAAATGACTATTTTATTGCAGTATTATTGCAAATCGGACGAACATATATATGAGAGTTATATCCAAATCTGAACCGATTTCTTCCTATTCCAATAGGCTTCGTCTCTAGGCCGAAAAACATGCCCATACCAAATTTGAAGACGATCGGATAAAAACTGCGACCTGTACTTTGTACACAAATTAACATGGACAGACAGTCAGACGGACGAACGGACAGACAGACGGACATAGCTAAATCGAATCAGAAAATGATTCTGAGTCGATCAGTATACTTATCAATGGGCCTATCTCTCTACCTTCTTGGTGGTACAAAAAAATGCAGTAAGTTATAATACCCTGTACCTCAATAGTGGTGTGGGGTATAGTTAAAAAATTTGCAAGCGTGTTTCTTTTGTGAGACGAAAAGTGGCGAAAACATACATTTAGTACTAATGTTGATACTATTTGGTACTTTCACTCTTCCTTAGATCATCATTCGCTTTCGTTGCCATGCCATTAACTTGAACTTCGTCTCCCCAAAAATGTTTCGCATTCGCCAATCTTTTTGACTTTAGTCCTCTGGCTCCTTAGAAAATTGTTCTGCCCTTTCTTTCTCCCTTACTTCGCTCGTCATCCTTCTTCTTCTTACACTTCAAAACCGTTTATGACCTTACCGTTCTGGTTGTTATACCCCTGTTGGCCAGTTTAATCTCCATTGCCCACGCCATTAACTCTAACTTCGTCGGCCCAAAATGTTTCACATTCACCAATCTTTTTGACTTTAGTCCCCTGGCTCCAATGGAAATTTGTTCTGCCCTTTCGTTCTTCCTTACTAAACTGTGGCTCGTCATCCATCTCCATCTTACACTTCAAACCCGTTTATGACCTTACTGTTCTGGTTGTTGTAGCTCTGTTGGCCAGTTAAATCTCTGTATAGATGTTCATACTCGTTGTACTGGCGTTAATGCCATATCACCTCACCCATTCTGTGATCATCTAGATCTCTGCCTGCCGGACAGTTTTATAGTCAGGCAGTCGAAAACAGATCGCAGTCTCTGGATACTTCATATGGAGGCCAGTGGCAAGTAGCATTATTTTCCAGATGCCTATACCAGAGTTCTGTCAATCCAAGCCGCAATGAGACGCTGACAGTAGTGCTTCGCATTTAGTCTCAAGTGTCGTCTCCCATACAAAACCTCTTCTAACCCATACAAGTTTTCTCTTGTCGCCTCGACAACCCACGGTGGTATGACCTGCTCCTATTCTCTATCTTTTCTTTCATTACATTTAGTTTCATAGCCGCAGGGGTGGTATATAGCATGTGTAGGCGTCCATTTTAGAATAGTCTCCAGTGCCCCATTAAGCGTGGTCCTCATCGCCCAGTCTATGCCAAGTCTACCTGGTCTCTGAACCTGTTTTTTTCCATCGTCGTCTAGTAAGCTACTTAGGCGTAGGTTGATATTGGTTCTATAGAGCAAGAGCTAGTGGACTATCCTTGGATTCAGACCCCATTTTGAGCCAACGGGCCGCCTACATAGTACTCAACATCTGTGTGGCTAGCTACGCACCTGAATGTGGCACCTCCAGTTCAACTTCCTTTTCAAAATCACTCCCAAATATTGGACCTGTTCGTTAATCGAAATCCTTCGATCAAGGAAACCGTGGCGCCTCAAATTGGCCCACTTTTGTTTTGTGTTCTGAACTTCGTGACACCCTATTATATGTCTATACAAGTTGCATACGTTGTGAATGTGCTGTGTTTTTCTGTCAGTGCCTGTGTTAGCTTCGTGTTGATGAAGGATACTGCCATTTATCCATTCAGGAATGCAGTGTTATTATGACTGTTCCACTATGCATCTCAGTGAATTGGTTTGTGTCTGTGTGTGTGTGTGTGTGACAAAGATAAATATCTTTTTAAGAATATACGCTGAACGTGCGCACACTTAGATTCATAGCTTCAAGTGCAACTGCAACAACTTTTATGCAGGGTAAACAACAATATTTCTAAGTTTTTCTTAAGTTGTTTTTCTCGTATTTCCATTTGAAAAATGTTGCTGACTATTTACGGTGGTAAAGTGAAAATATAAAAAAAATACATAAATTACAGCGGAATAAATGCGAATGGTGAGATTTTTCACTTTGCTGTTCCTTCATGTGTGTCAAATTTTTTGATATTTGCAATTTATTTGAAATTTTCTTTTCCATTTAATGCAACGATCCATTTAGGGTTTGTAATTGGTGCAGAATAAGACAGGAAGTTGCGAAGGCAGCTTTACAGTCAGTCGTTAAAACGATGGGAAGTGTAGAACTTTCAACTCTCACACAATACGCTTGCTAGAATGTGTGCTATGCGATAGGAAGATGAATCATTCCTCTATGCAAACATGCAAATTTACCTCCAAACATTCGATTGAGGACAATGGGCAAACTTCTCACATATCAAGGCGTGCTGTCCGATTTAATTTAAAACTCAATGATAAAGGCCTCCACTTTGTAGCCGAATCCAAACGGCGAACCGCAGTGCGGCACCTCTATGGGCAGAAAATTTTTCATGGCATTATTGTTGGAAAGGATGTCAAAGTGGGTGGGAAAAACATTGGCCGGAAGTCGATTCCACATACGAACCATTCCGGCGAAATAAGAATTCTCTCTATAATGCATTGTGCGGTCCGCTGGCCAATCAATTACAAACGGTTGTGAGTTCCTCGAAAGTCTAGTATCCCTGACATACATCCTTACATCAGGAATAAGAAGACGAATGTCAGACGAACCCACACCATGAAAGTACCGAAAGAACAGCGCTAAACAACCCACATTGCGACGATGATGAAGGGGGGCAATAGAGTTGCATACCCCACTGTCCCCAATCAAAGCCATCGCTCTCCTCTGTACACAGTCCAGTAGCTTCAGGGGATGATTTTGAAGCTCCAGCCCATACATGTGTGTTGTACTCCATTTTCGGCCTTAAGAAAGTGGTGTTGATGTTAAGAAGATCAGACGGAGTGAAGTAATTCTAACACCGTTTAAGGAAGCCCAAGCACTTGAATGCTTTTTTCGACACTTCGAATACATGTTTACCTCAACGGACATAACTTTGCATTTTCATGCCCAGAACATCAAGACTTTCTGATTGCTCAACATCTACACCGTGGATAGACAAAGATGAACGTAATGGGTCAGGGAATCCTTTGTGTGACAACAAGCAGCAGTGAGTCTTCCGTGCATTAAAATCTACTCGATTCATTCTACCCCACTCAGAAATGGCCAGCAAATCCTGGCAGAGTGTATCGTCCGCTTCTTGTCCTCAATCTCTCGAAGACTTGGCCTATGGTCGAATGAGTACGAATGACAGAGATTACTGTCATCCGCAAATGAGTAGATCGGAGTCGATGTCTGACCCAACAGATCGTTGATGAAAATTAGAAAAAGAGAAGGAGAAAGAACAGAGCCCTGGGGTACACCTGCGGTCAATTTGTGCTCATTGGATGAGAACCCATCTATAACGACTCGAATATAGCCATTGCCGACACCTCATGCGACATGCTTTGATAGTAGTGCACCGAGCCAGACCCTATCAAATGCCTTGGAGATATCCAGAGCTACAACCTTACTCTCACCAAACTGGTGGATTGAGCGACTCCATCGACAGAAGTGCCATTAGGTCACCCGTAGAGCGATTTCTGCGGAACCCATACTGTTGGTCGCTACGAAGGCGATTAGACTCTAAATACCTCACAAGATGGGGATTAATCATGCTCTTCATGACCTTGGAGAGAGCAGAGCATATCGCAATTTGGCCAATAATTCGCAGGGTTGTTTGCCTTACCCTTCTTGGGTATTGGCTGAACGTTCGCAACCTTCTAACGCGCCGGGAAGACTCCCGCACGGTAGGCAAGGTTGAAAAGGTTGCGTAATGGACGAGCGAGTGTCGAAGAACACACGACAAGTGTTGATATGTCATCCGGGCCCGGGGATTTATTTATGTCTAGATTTTCAAGAACCCTTTTAACTCCACGAGTTCGAAAAAATATTTGGGACATTATGCTAGATACATTTCCGATTGAGGGGAGTGGTTGATTGCTATCCGGGAGGGTAGAGTTCCCTGGAAATATATCAGCCAACAGGTTAGCCTTATCGACAGGGTCAGTGAACAAGTCCTTAACAAGAGTTGGAATAGATGAAGAACTACCCTGTACTCTTTTCACGAATGACCAATAGCTCTTACTTCCTCGTAAAGAAATTTTTCGCGCCTACCACACGAAGATCTTGCCTGTTTGCGCAGCAGTTCAGTATTGACATGTTTATCCAAACGCCAGTTCCTGAGTGCAACCTCTTTCCATCTGACAGCATCTCTGCGTGCCTGGTTTAACCAACTTTTGTCGTCTGATTTAGCCGTTATGCCCTACACATGCCATCACTTGCCGCACCGATTTTACATAAGTGAGCTCGTAGTCCTATGTGTCCCATTATGATACCAATAGCTATACCGACCTCCTTCTTGCTTCCTTTCAGTAATAGCCTCGTCTTCACGCGATCTGGATCCCCCCATAGGATTTTCGCCGTTCTACCGACCGTTTCGCTGTTCCACAATGTTGCATGCGCATTCGTCGCCCACTCCCTTAACTCGGACTGCGTCGATCCGAAAGGCTTCGGGTTAACCAAGTTTATTGACGGCAGTCCTCTGGCCTTCACCGCCAAATCATCTGCCCTTTCATTTTCCCTTACTCCGTTATGGCCCGGCACCCAAACGTTGCGGATTTTGCCATCCTCAGAGAAGGCGTTATTCTCCTTTTTACACTGCAAGACTGTTTGTGACCTTACCGTCCTGGTTGTTATTGACCTCATGGTGATTTTACTGTCCGTAAAGATGTTTACAATCGATGACCTTGCGTCACTGCGTCCCTTTACAAAACAAAAAGTTGTGGTATTGCCATCCTTAGAGAAGGCGTTAATCTCCTTCTTACACTGCAAGACTGTTCGTGACCTTACCGCCCTGGTTGTTATTGCCCTTATGACAATTTTACTGTCGGTAAAGATGTTCACTATCGACGTCCTCGCGTTAGCACCACACCACTTGACGCATTCTGCAGGACCGTATTATGGTCAGGCAGTCTAAAACAGATCTCAGTCCCTGGGTTCTCAATGTAAACCCCCACGCACATACTATCTTGTTTCCCTTTTCAGGGAGAAAAGCATACTTCAAACCAAATTGAGCTCACAATCTAAAGCATTCGTCTCATTAGTTTTTCGTCTCCAGCCTTAAATAGTACAGCTGACAATCCATCGGCTCCTACAGCCTTGTTGTCTTCAGTCGTTATAAAATATGCCATTGCCAAGACCAGAACAGACCAAGTCTTATTTCCTTTTGTTCACCTCCAAACCATTCCATCTCATCAAAGTTATGATGTTTCAACCTTTGCTTTACTGCAAATTGATGTTGACATGGTTTAATTTTGGTCCCAGTCCAAGTCACAGCAAATGTCCAAAAGTCCTCGTCATATTATATCCCCTCGATGAAATTTGACTCAACCAAAAGGAAAATCCATTGGACACACACACTCTCGCCACACACAGTTGGGCCTACTCTGATCGTTGTTGTTGTGTGTGTGTGTGTGTTTATGCTATGTGGGTCAATGACAAAGTAGGAGCCCATTCGGACAGCTCGTCCAAAAATTCACTTATAGCCTTCGGACACTTTCATAGACTTCAACAGCAATGAACAGCAACTGTCAACAAGCCAAAAAATGAAAATCCAAGTAAAGTGTCAAAATTAAGAAAGAAAACGAATGAGAAAAAAACAGCTACACAGAATTTCGGTAAAGGTTGATGAAGCTAATTATAAAAGAAATCATTGTGGCACGATAACGAGAAAGGGGTTGATCTATGAAATTGTAATTTAAAGACGATCAAATATGGGTGTAATGAGGGTATTTGGTTGCATTTGACAATTAATTGGTTTAAATGGAGATATTAATCAAGCAATTTGCTGTTTGTACAAATTGAGATATTAGGCCGAAATTTGGCACAGGTCCGTTTTTTGTCCATATGATGTCGGCCCATATGATGTCCTCTACGAGAATGTATATAGGCCCAAGAAAGACACTTGGCGACCGAGGAGATTACCAACATAGCACATCGCAAAAGAGTAGTCTAGGGAATGCGTATAAAAAAATATGGAATAAGTGGGGCTGCGAGACGTAACTCCTGGAAACTTTTCTGATAGCATTAATGATCCCGTCCAGAGGTTAAAAATTATCTTAAAAACCCCCATCCATACTTAGACGTTGGTTAGGAACACGAGCGCATGTTCCACAGAATACGACAGGACTCACGGAGCCACCGCAATCTTGGAACAATGAGTTTGATCGAAGCCTCATCATTACGAATGGTAAAGAAAGCTCTTTCAGGCTTTTGACCACTAAAGAGACCCATGGGAATATTTTTGACATTACAACAGAGGGAGACGGACTTTATGGCAGCCCATCTGGCTGGCAAAAAGAAAAAATAACGCTAGCTCTCAACTGCACCTATCATGTTTGCTTTCTCCACAGTTCCTGATCGGGCGCCATGGACACTCTTCAAGGCTTTTGACCACTAAACAGACCCAAGGGAATATTTTCGACATTTGAACAGAGGGAGACGGACTACATGGCAGCCCATTAGGCTGGCAAAAAGAAACAACAACGCTAACTCCGAACTCCACCTAGCATGTTAGCTCTCTCCACTGTTCCTGATCGGGCGCCACTGTAACGACAAGTTACCTCCGAGTGCTGGGGTACAGCTCACTGGGGGCAATGTTCGACGCGGGATGATCTGGGATTGAGAGAGTGAAACGCATTTGTATTTGGTTTTAAATATTTCATTATATTGATGGAGTCTGAGGGTAGGGGTATGTTTACATTCGGAAGCACGGTCGCTGACGAGCGCCCACACCCTAATACACAGTTGGACACTGGGTTTGGCAACCTTTAAGGATAAGTGGGCACTTGGTTACTAGATGCATTCTGCTGCAGCGGTAGGCGACCTAGTACTCGGTAGGTTAAGCAGATTGGTGACTTAGAGGCACACTCTAAAGCTCGGCACTGTTCGTACTTACTTGCGGACACTACACGAGGAGGATAGGGGGCACTGCGTTGGTGACCATTGAAATTCGGGCACGGGAAGCAGATGAGTGGGATGAGTGGCATGGAGCCATACCATAATATACGGCTCGACACTATGTTTGGTAGCAAGGAAGCCCACCCTAATACACGTTAATGTTCGGATTACCCGGCGTTCACGGCGCGGTGACGTGTGGACACAGTAAACAAAAGAAGTCGCAGCCTAATATACGGTTCGATGGGCGGTTGGGTGGCAAGGAGGCACACCCTAATACACGACCTTGTTCGAGTTCACTGGGGGTAATGGCATGAGGTAGCGAGAGGGCACTCCGTTGACATAGGGGTTTCGAGCTTGGTGGAAAGTGGTTAGCAAAGAGGCATACCCTAATATAGGGCGGGTTGGTGGCAAGGAAGCACATCCTAGTTCACTACATTGTTCAGATTCACTGGGGTGGCGGCATATGGATGGGTGTGGCCACACCGTTGACATAAAATGCGGTTTTTGACATAAAAGTGAGTGGCAGGGAGGCACACCATAATATGCAGCAAAATAAGCGAATTGGTGGCACACCCTAATATATTGCACTCTTCAGATCACTCGCGATGACGGCACGAGTAGGTTAGTTACTCAATGATGTTCGGCCTTGATAGCGGGCGAGTGGCAAGGAGGCAAACTCCAATATACGGCACTGTCCAATCGCGTTCTCTAAGCTAAGATTCAAGAGGGCACTCTGTTCCAACTGGATACTGGGCGATGAATGGGAACATCCTGTTAGGTTTGAGGCAGTAACGCACTCTTAAGTCACTCTATTCACGACGTCTGCACTACTTCTGACTTCTTGGTTGACTGTCTCGGGTACTCGTTGCGACTTCCTTCTATATGCCATCATCCTGGATTTCGTCAAGTATTTCGTTTTCAGATTCGTATTCTACTCTAAAAACCGTTTCTTTGGGCCGTATATTGCAATGGTCAGCAAATAGGCCCTTTTTGGAGGGCGAGGTATAGACATTTTATCCGGAATATTGACACCAGATTCGTGCTCTATTTCCAAAAACATGTAATGTTGCCATGTTCGCTAAGCTTGTACTCCTTGGGCGGTGTTTTTGGGGGAGAGGCTGTCACCCAAACGCTTGGTACCACATTTGGATAATCAGATTCATATTTTAAACTCAAATATCTTTCATTTGAGCCCCATATTAACATGGTCTGTCAAGAAATCCAGTTTGGGGGTGTTTTGGGAAAGAGGCGGATACCCAGAAACTTGGCCCCGAAAGTGGGTACTAATTTTGTGCTCTACTCCCAAATACCTATCATTTCAGACCCATAATCAGTAAATATGTCCTGCTTGGAGGTGTTTTGGGGGTTGGGGTGGTCCACCAAACAATTGGTCCTACAATTGGATATCAGATACGTTTTCTTATCTTACCTATAACTTTCATTTGAGTCCCATATTGTCGTGATTGGTCTGTATATGTATTTGGTGGGCTTTGGGAGTGGGGCCGTCCACCTAGGTACACCATCGGAGTTTTTATTTTTAGGTTCCTATAAGAGAGCACACAAAATTTCGCCTAAATCACACGACCTATCTCCGAGATCTGGCGTTTCTGTAATTAGGGTAAAGCGGAGGGAAGATTTGGAGTCTATTTTGATAAAGCTGCCATTTAGACCGATATGCCGGTTTAGGGTCTTAAGTCATAAAAGTCTCCCTCATGACATCAACAAATTCTATAGCCTACTGCTCCTTCCAGACCATTTTCGTTATCTACTCCCAAATAATACCTTTCATTTGAGTCCCATATTGCTCCGATCGCTCCACTTTTATTTTTGAGTGATGCTTTTGTGAAGGGTCCACCCGATCATCAACGACATCAACAAATTCTAAAGCCTACTGCTGCTTCCAGACCAGAATCGAAATCTACTACCTACTACCTTTAACTTCAGACCCATATTGTCCCGATCGGTCCACTTTTATTTCTTTTTGGTTAGGGGGGAGGGTCCATCCCCTTATGTTATCAACAAATTCTGTAGCCTATTGCTGCTTCCTGAATCAGAATTGTAATCTACTCCCTAATACTTTCATTTGAGTCCCATATTGCTTCGATCTGTCCACTTTTATTTTTGAGTGGTGCTTTTTGGTTAAAGGGGAGGGTCCGTCCCCTTACGATATCAACTAACTCTATAGCCTATTGCTCCTTCCAGACCATATTCGCTATCAACTCCCCAATACTTTTCATTTGAGTCCCATATTGCCCCAATCTGTCCACTTTTATTTTTGAGTGGTGCTTTTTGTTTAAAGGGGAGGGTCCGTCCCCTTACGATATCAACAAACTCTATAGCCTATTGCTCCTTCCAGATAATATTCGTTATCGATTCCCTAATACCGTTCATTTGAGTTCCATATTGTCATTAACGTCCAATATGCCTATTTGAGAGATCTTTGTGTTCGGAGCGGCCTCTGTGTACCTGGACTCAATTTTTAATATCAATTTAGTGCTCTACGCTCTAATATCTTTCATTTGAGTCCCATATTGTCCCGATCGGTCAACTTTTATTTATGAGGGGTGCTTTAGGGATAAGGGGGAGGATTCGGCCCCGTTCCAAATACACAATCTGTGAAAACAAAAACACACAGACAGACATATAAACAGACTTTGTGTTATATATGATTGAAGAAGATTGGTTTCCGTCCATCACCGCTGTTGGGCTCCGTTTGTCGAGTTTTTTTTTATCACAATTTTGTATCCGAGACCAATGTTGCCAATATTGGAGATTGTCGAGACTTATAAGAGAATTTCGTGAAATCTGGTTTTAAAATGACGATATAATAGCAATTTTAGTCCAAATTGGACGAAACCATGTGTATGGGAGCCATATCCTAATCTCGATCCCAATTTTTTCCTATTTCAATAGGCTCTCAATAGTTTGGGACAATCGGTAGAAAATTGCGACCTATACTTTGTACACGAATTAACATGGACAGACAGACGGACATAGCTTAATAAAATCAGAAAGTGATTCTGAATCGATTGGTATACTAATCAGTGGGTCCATCTCTCTTCGTTTTGTGCGTTACAAACAAAATTCGCTAGGTTATAATATCCTATACCACAGTAGTGAGTAGGGTACAAAAAACGAGTACCCTGCTAAACATAATAAAAAGAAAACATAGCAACTGCACTAATGTCCCTAAATCAATTTGTGTTTGTTTCTCTGTTCCGTATAGACTCGAAAACGGGTGAACTGTTTTTTTTTTGAAATTTTCACAGTTGGTGCATAATGATCCCCTGGTAAAAATAGGTTACTACATCTTTTGATTTCTGAAGGGGGGGCGGACCCTCCCCCTTGCCCTAATTTTCAGAAACGCCAGATCTCGGAGATGGGTGGTGCGATTTAAACAAATTTCTGTGTGATCTCTTATAGTAGCCTAAAAACAAAATTTTGGTATTTAAATTCTGGATGGGGTACCTAGGGGGGACGCCCCACCCCAAATACTACCAAATATATATATGGACCAAACACAACAACATGGGACTCAAATTAAAGGTATTTAAGATTAGAAAACATATTTGATATCTAGTTTTCGGACCAAGTGTTTGTGAGACCATCTCAACCCCTAAAACAACCCTAAATCGGACATATTTGCCGACCATGTCAATATGGGACTCAAATGAAAGCTATTTGCTAGTAGAATACGAATTTGACAACCATATCTGGGACCAAGTTTCTGGTCCCAGATATGGTTGTACCCCCCCCCCCCCCCCAACCCGTTTTGGTGGCCACCCGTCTCTAAAATCACCTCCCAAAGAGGACAAATTTACGACCATAGCAATATGGGGCTCAAATGAAAGGTCTTTGGGAGTAAAGCTCGAATCTGATATCAATATTCGGGAAAAGTGTCAAAGGCGTCACCTCTCACACCCATAACACCACCCAAAGAGGACGTCTTTGCCATTGACCATTGCAATATGGGGAGGAAAAGGTATTTTACAGTGAAACACGAATCTGATACATATTTTCAGGGCCAAGTAACTGAGTGGCCGCCCCATCCCCCATAATAACCCCCAAATAGGGGTTGACAATTTGATCCTGGAGAGAGTGGAGTCCGATATTGATAGTTTTTTTGGGCCCATACCCCAAACCGCACATATTTGCTGACTTTTGCAATAAGAAAACACGTTTTATACCCGATTTTACTGCCAATGGCAATATGCGGATCAAATAAATGATATTTGAGAATAGAGCACGATATTGATATATTTTCATGACTAAGTCCGTGGGGTACCAACCGCTTCCCAGAACGTCTCTCAATCGTACACATTTACCAACCATGTGAAATGAATGGTTTTTGGGGAGTAGAGCACGAAATTGATACCCACTTTCGGGACCAATTTGCTGGGGGTCTACCCCTTGCCCAAAACACCCCACAAACAGCAATTATTTAATGACTATCGAAATATCGGACTCAAATAAAGGTATTTGGGAGTAGAATATGAGTGTGATATCTAAATGTGGGACCATGTATTTGGGGCACCGCCCCTTCTCCGAAACCTCCCCAAGGAGTGAGTACAAATTTACCGACCATGGCAATATGTGTCAAACGAAAAACGAAGAATGTTTGAAATTAGTTTGGCCTTCAGTATAAATATTTTTGCCCAAGAAATGAATTCTAATTCTTTTTTAATAAAAACGTTTCAAAATTGTTTCGGGATTTTAATTGGGATATTCATTTGAAATTGGTGATTTTTTTGAGGGACAAAGGATTCGAAATTCGGGGACAAGGGACGGAAATTACTGGCAACCCTGTCCGAGACCCCAAGGGTTTCTGCCTATGTCTTCTCTTAATTTCTCCCACTTTTGTTGCTCGGCAGCGAGTGACTTTTTGGGTTCTTGTATAGAGCGTATTCTGCCTCAGCCGTGCTTCTGCGGCAAACTCGTGTGTATCTGCGTTTTAATTCAATTCGGTTGCTTAGTTGCTCAGCTATAGCGTCATTTCACCAGTGTTCTATTTCCCTTTGGCATGGATTTATTGCATACGCTCTCTATGGTGCCCCAGCATTCGTTCCACCTGACCGCTGGGCTTGCCGGATAATTTCCGGAGTTTCGAGTTGTCGAGCTTGTTCTTGTATTCAATCTCTCATTAGCTGTATCTCTTCCAATATTTAAGGAGAACTTAATATGCCGGTGGTCGCTTATTGTGTAAGTTTCTCGTACACTCCACTCTGGAATCTTCCCGATGATTTATTCGGACACAAGTGTGATGTCTGATACATTTCCATCACACCCGGACCGCCTTAACTCTTCCCCTTTGGTGTAAAAAAAACCAACAATCCCATAATATTAACTTATCACCGAATATATCTTGCATATGAACCATTGCCCTGTGAAATATTAAAGCTCCATAAAATGCAATATCGGAAAGTTTTCACATTACACAAAACTTTGGCAATAAAACCCCAACACTTGGTGTATGACACTTGTATAAAATTTGCCTGGCAAGTTTTTCTTCTGTTGGCCATTAAATTCACATCGTATGTAAGCATAAATTTTCTACAGCAATTAAATTTTTTTGTTTCGTTTGATGCACATAATAATGGAACGTCCGAAGCAACCTTCTGTCATTTTATTCAATTTCTGGGTTTCCTTTTGTGTCGCCAAAAAAAAAAAAGGAAATTCAAAATATGCAGATAGTTTAGTTAAGTATAACCATTACCATAGCAATCATCATCATTGTAAACATCATCGTCTTCAGCAGCAACATAAGTTGCCTTACAATGTGGACAGGGTTGAAAACTAGAACTGACACTTGAGTTGAGCAGGATGCTTTCAACCATATATTATCTCCACTTCACTTCTGGAGGATATATGCTATGCGAGGAGGAGAATGTAGGACGTAGGGGAGCTTGAGATGAGGCACATCGCTAGCCATGCTAATGTTGGTTGGCTTGCAAGGATGGCAAACATTTACAAGTGGCGGTTATGAAAAAGTTTCACTCAGGGGGGTACCCCTAGAGAATATACAGGGACCGTGTCACACCACATACCCTCATGCTGGAAGTCCACTCCTCTTGGTTTTGCACACGAAATAAGGCTATGGCGAAATTGCAGAAACAACCAAAACTTTATCACAAATTTTATTCGCATTTGTGTGCCATAAACGGTGTCTTAAAGTTCATGCATGAGATGATCTTTAAGTTATCCATCCTAACATGCATGCAAAAACTTAAGGAAAACTTGCGAAAAGAAACGAGGCAAAGCAAGAAAAACTTGCCAACAATTTTACTCATCTTCGTTGGACTGTGAAACAGTTGAAAATTTTCTAGAAGTAAAAAAGTCACAAAAAACGAAAAAAAAAAACACACACACAAAAGTTTGCCAACTAGGGTGTTTTGTCAAAGAAACTAAATCTTCTTTGGGTCTTGCAAGGAACGACACAATACTCATAATGACTTTGTTTCTGTGCAAGGTTTATATTGGGTTGCCCAAAAAGTAATTGCGGATTTTTCATATAGTCGGCGTTGACAAATTCTTTCACAGCTTGTGACTCTGTAATTGCATTCTTTCTTCTGTCAGTTATCAGCTGTTACTTTTAGCTTGCTTTAGAAAAAATGTGTAAAAAAAGTTTATTTGATTAAAGTTCATTCTAAGTTTTATTAAAAATGCATTTACTTTCTTTTAAAAAATCCGCAATTACTTTTTGGGCAACCCAATAGTTTCTTGAGAGGTTGTTGTTGCTATATTCAGCTTTTTGTGGAGGGGGAAATTCAACCTCAATTACAACTTCGCAAATGAAAAGTGTAGTAATTATTTTGACAGATATGAAAACTTTGGTATGTGAAATATCACCATATCATTTGTTAAGAAGTTGAACCCCAAGATGCTCTGCTTAAAACAAAAGCTTGAAATTATTTAAGCAAAATTTGTAGAAAACTAATTGGCACGGTAGGTTTCGCTACACCTGCAAATAGTTTGGGTTAAGTTGAAAAGAGCATGCGGTTATTAATTCGCTCCATGCCACTATGGACATATGGGTTGCCCAAAAAGTAATTGCGGATTTTTCATATAGTCGGCGTTGACAATTTTTTTCAACGGCTTGTGACTCTGTAATTGCATTCTTTCTTCTGTCAGTTATCAGCTGTTACTTTTAGCTTGCTTTAGAAAAAAAGTGTAAAAAAAGTATATTTGATTAAAGTTCATTCTAAGTTTTATTAAAAATGCATTTACTTTTTTCTAAAAAATCCGCAATTACTTTTTGGGCAACCAATATAAGCCAGTAATCGGCTTGTGCGCTCTAAATACTTAAAGGAGTAACCTCGAAAAAGAAAATTGAAGTTACAAAATCCTTAATTGTTTTCTACTCCCCTAAGTTGGTTCATGTCTGGCATTGTATCGCCACCTAAGTGCCGGTATCTGTTAGACGCGAAAGCCGGACAATGACAAAGGAAATGCTCCAACGTCTCATTACCTTTCCTGCATTCCCTACACATGTTAACACTTGCCGCACCGATTTTACATAAGTGAGCTGGTAGTCCTATGTGTCCCTTTATGGTACCGAAAGCTATACTGACCTCCTTCTTGCTTCCTTTGAGTAAAAGCCTCGTTCTCTCACGATCAGGATCACCCCATAGGATTTTCGCCGCCTTACCGACTGTTTCGCTGTTCCATAGTCTTACATGCGCATTTGTAGCCCACTCTCATACATCGGACTGCGTCGACCCGAAAAGCTTCGAGCTAACCAATTTTATTGACGGCAGTTCTCTGGCCTTCACTGCAAATCAACAGCTTTCTCATCCCCAGTTACTGCGCTATGACCCGTCACCCCTATAATGTTGATTGTGACATCCTCAGAGATTGCGTTAATCTCCTTCTTACACTGCAAGACTGTTTGTGACCTTACTATCCTAGTTGTAATTGTCCTTATGGCCGCTTTATTGTCCGTAAAGATATTCACACTCGACGTTCTCGCGTTAGTACCACACCACCTCACGCATTCCGTGATCGCCCGGATCTCCACCGGCAGAACCGTATTATGGTCAGGCAGATGTTCACACTCGACGTCCTCGCGTTAGTACCACACCACCTCAAGCATTCCGTGACCGCCCGAATCTCCACCAGCAGAACCGTATTATGGTCAGGCAGTCTACAACAGATCTCAGTCCCTGAGTTCTCAGTGTAGACACCCAGTCCCAATTTGTCCCCTAGCTTTAATCCATTCGTGTTATATGATCTTCCAGGTGGCAATACTAGGGTTCCGTCAGTCCAAAACTGTCCCGCTGGCAGCAGTACCTCCCACTCAACCTCAAGTGTCGTCTTAGGTATCCGACCGGAAACCTCTTTCCTTCCTTCCAGGTTTCCTATTGTCGCCTCGATTATACCGCGATGGTATGAGCTGCTCCTACCCTCTATTCATTCCACCGCCTTAAGTATTATAGCTTCAGTGGCTGCCTCATATGTAAAATGTATGTCAATGGGTCGGATATCTATAATAGTTCCCAGTGCTATAGCGGGCGTGGTCCTAATCACTCCACCTATGCCAATCGCTCCACCTTTGAACTTGTTGTATGGTCCTAACGTTGCATTTTTTACAATAGCAGTTTACCAAACTACTGAGGCGTAAGTAAGTCTTGGTCTAATCACGCTTCTGTAGAGCCAGTGGACTATCCTCGGATTCGGGCACCATTTCGAGCCTACATCCCGTCTACATAGTGTTCAACATATGTAAGCCTTCTCAGTACTCTCCTGAATGCGAAACTTCCAATTAAGTTTCCTATCCACAATCACACCAAAGTATTTGACCATGTCTGATATAGAAATCATTCTTTTGAGGAAACGTGGTGCATTAAATTGGCCTACCGTCGTCTTCCTCGTAAACAGGCACATTTCAGTCTTCTCTGGGTTAACTTTAAGACATCTCGGTCTAGCCCAATCATATGCATATGCAGCCCTTCTGCATAGCTGGCTTGTATCCTTACCCCTTACAAGTATTATAACATCGCCTGCATAGCAGACGGGTTCAAATTCCTCCTCAGTCAGCATCCGTAATAGGTTATTTATGGTGGTCACCCAAAGAAGTTTCGATAAAATGCCCACCTGAGCTAATTTTTCTCTTTTATTTATGTCATGGGAACCGCAATTTATCCAACTGTTCCTTAGCATATGGTTTATCCAGCCTCTAAATACCGGGTCCACCCGGTACTGGTCTAAGGATTGGATCAATATGTCGGTCCGCACATTATTAAACGCCCCTTCGATGTCAATGCATACCGCCAGTGTCAACGTTTTGGCATCGAAGGATTCTTCTGTTTTATGCACAACCCCATGCAGGGCAGTCTCCACCGGCCTTCCCTTAGCCTATGCATAATGTTTGTATCTGAGCAGTTCGCTGGATGTCCTACTTTATCATTGTATCCACAATGCGTTCCTTGGTTTTGAGTAGAATGGACGTAAGGCTGATAGGTCTGTAGGTCTTTGGTGGAGTATAACTTGCCTAGCCGGGCTTTGCATATTAGACGATCATGATAATATGGGATTTAAATAAAATGTATTCGGGAGTAGATTACGCATATGGTATTAAAAACGAGGTTCACTTGATAGGAGGTTGCCTACCTCAAAGCCCTCAAAATACCTCCAAAAATGTGAACATTTGTCAATCATTGTTACACGTTTCGTGTTTTGCTTCACTGTCAAACATCACCAGAGCAAAATTCGGGCTCTAAAAAAAAGTTTATCGCGCGCTTCTTCTGTTCAGCGACGAAGCTCATTTTTGGCTCAATGGTTACGTAAATAAGCTGAATTTTAGATTTTGGAGTGAAGATCAGCCAGACGCATTGCACAAGCTACCAATGCATCCATAAAAAGTCACAGTTTGGTGCGGTTTATGGGCTGGTGGCATCATTGGACCGTACTTCTTCAAAGATGATGCGAATCGTAACGTAACTGGATTGGTGAGCGCTATTGTGAGACGATATCCAATTGCCCAAAATGGAAGAGCTTGACTTGGATGACATTTGGTTTCAACAAGACGGAGCCACATGCCACACAGCACGCGTAACAATGGACATATTCAGAGCCGAGTTCGATGGACATTTTATTTCAAGTTCGGCGCCGGTTAATTATCCGTCTAGATCGTGCGATTTAACAACTTTTGACTATTTGTTGTGGGGCTATGTTAAAGCTCATATCTGCTTCAATTGGACGCATTGGAAGACTACATTGAAGCATTTATTTGTGAGGTACCAGCCGAAATGTTGGAAAGAGTATGGCAAAATCGGACTAAGCGGATGGACCATTTAAGGCGCAGTCGTGGACAACATTGGCATACAATAAACTTCAAACATTTAATTATTTGGATCGTACTATCATTTCAAATTAAAATTTCATACATTTTTCTGAATTTTATGTGTTTTTATTTTGAAAGACTTTCCTATAGATCTTAGAAAATCACCCTTTATCAAACTCAAAGTGTGTTTGTTTGTCTGTTTGTTTCTTTTTTTCTTCCGAATAGACTCAAAAATTGCTGAACCTTTTTTCTTGAAATTTTCGCAGATTGTCTAGGTTGGTCTGGAAGGAATAATAAGCTATATAATTTTTTGATATCGGAAGGGGGAACCTCCCCATCCTACTGCAAAAGCTCCACCCAAAATTAAAAGTGGACCGATCGGAACAATATGGACTCAAATGAAAGTTATTACAATAGAGTACTAAATTGATATTAAAAATCGGGTCCAGGTACCGAGGGGTCCGCCCCGACCCCAAAACCCCTTCTAATAGGTATATTGGACGATAATGAAAATACGGATTCAAATGATAGGTATGGGGGAGTAGATTACGAATATAGTCTGGAAGGAGCTATATGCTATAGAATTTAATGAGATCGTAAGGAGCGGACCCTCCCCCTTAACCCAAAAGCACCACCCAATAATAAAAATGGTCCGATCGGGACAATATGGGACTCAAATTAGGTATAAGGGAGAAGATAACGAAAATGGTCTGGAAGGAACAATAAGCTATAGAATTTGTCGATATCGTAAGGGGATGGGCCCTCCCCCTTAACCCAAAAGCACCACCCAAAAATAAAATTATGCCGATCAGAACAATATGGGAGTCGAATGAAAAATATTCGAAAGAATAGTACTAACTATAAAAAATTGGGGTCAGGTACCAGGGAACCGCCCGACCCCAAAACCCCCTCAAATAGGCATATTGTACGATAATGACAATATGGGGCTCAAATGAAAGGTATTAGGTAGTATATTACGAATATGGTCTGCAAGGAGCAATAGGCTATACAATTTGTTGATATCGGAAGGGGGGGACGGACTCTCCCCCTTAACCCAAAAGCATTACCCAGAAATTAAAGTGGAACGTTGGAGACAATATGGGACTCAAATTAAAGGTATAAGGGAAAATATAATGGAAATGGTCTGGAAGGAGCAATAAGCTATAGAATTTGTTGATATCGTAAGGGGGTGGGCCCTTCCCCTTAACCCAAAAGCACTACCCAAAAATAAAATTATGCCGATCAGGACAATATGGGAGTCAAATGAAACATATTCGGAAGAATAGTACTAACTATAAAAAACTGGTACCGCCCGACCCCAAACCCCCCTCAAATAGGCATAGTGTACCATAATGACAATATGGGGCTCAAATAAAAGGTATTAGGTGGTAGATTACGAATATGGTCTAGAAGGAGCAATAGAGTATATAATTTGTTGATATCGGAAGGGGGACGGACTCTCCCCCTTAACCCAAAAGCACCACCCAGAAATTAAAGTGGAACGATGGGGACAATATGGGGCTCAAATGAAAGGTATAAGGGAAAAGATAATGGAAATGGTCTGGAAGGAGCAATAGGCTATAGAATTTGGTGATATCGTTATGGTGCGGACCCTCCCCCTGAACCCAAAAGCACCACCCAAAAATAAAATTATGCCAATCAGGTCAATATGGGAGTCAAATGAAAGATATTTGAAAGAATAGTACTAACTATAACAAATTGGGCCGAGGTATCCGGGGACCGCCCGACCCCAAATCCCACTCAAATAGGCATATTGTACGATAATGACAATATGGGGCTCAAATGAAAGGTATTAGGTAGTATATTACGAATATGGTCTGGAAGGAGCAAAGGCTATGTAATGTGTTGATATCGTTAGGGGGCGGACCCTCCCCCTGAACCCAAAAGCACCACCTAAAAATAAAATTATGCCGATCAGGACAATATGGGAGTCAAATGAAAGGCATTCGAGAGTGGAGAGCTAGCTATAAAAAAATTGGGTCCAGGTACCTGGGGACCACACGACCCCAAAACCCCCTCAAATAATCATATCGTACGATAATGACAATATGGGGCTCAAATGAACGGTATTAGGTAGTGGATTACGAATATGGTCAGGAAGCAGCAATAGGCCATATAATTTGTTGATATCGGAAGGGGGACGGACTCTCCCCCTTAACCCAAAAGCATTACCCAGAAATTAAAGTGAATCGATTTGGACAATATGGGCCGCAAATGAAAGGTATAAGGGAAAATATAATGGAAATGGTCTGGAAGGAGCAATAAGCTATAGAATTTGTTGATATCGCAAGGGGATGGGCCCTCCCCCTTAACCCAAAAGCACCACCCAAGAATAAAATTATGCCGATCAGGACAATATGGGAGTCAAATGAAAGATATTCGAAAGAATAGTACTAACTATGAAAATTGGGTCCAGGTACCTGGACGATAATGACAATATGGGGCTCAAATGAAAGGTATTAGGTAGTAAATTACGAATATGGTCTGGAAGGAGCAATAGGCTATACAATTTGTTGATATCGGAAGGGGGGGACGGACTCTCCCCCTTAACCCAAAAGCATTACCCAGAAATTAAAGTGGAACGTTGGAGACAATATGGGACTCAAATTAAAGGTATAAGGGAAAATATAATGGAAATGGTCTGGAAGGAGCAATAAGCTATAGAATTTGTTGATATCGTAAGGGGGTGGGCCCTTCCCCTTAACCCAAAAGCACTACCCAAAAATAAAATTATGCCGATCAGGACAATGTGGGAGTCAAATGAAAGATATTCTAAAGAATAGTACTAACCAGGTACCCGGGGACCGCCCGGCCCCAAAACCCACTCAAATAGGCATATTGTACGATAATGACAATATGGGGCTCAAATGAAAGGTATTAGGTGGTAGATTACGAATATGGTCTGGAAGGAGCAATAGGGTATATAATTTGTTGATATCGGAAGGGGGACGGACTCTCCCCCTTAACCCAGAAGCACCACCCAATATTAAAAATGGACCGATCGGGACAATATAGGACTTAAATGAAAGGTATAAGGGAGAAGATAATGAAACTAGTCTGAAAGGAGCTATAAGCTATAGAATTTGTTGATATCGTAAGGGGATGGACCCTCCCCCTCAACCTAAAAGCACCACCCTCAACCTAAAAGCACCACCGTACCGACCCAAAAACCCAGTCAAATTGGCATTTTGGGTATGATGAAAACATGGGACTACTATACCCTTTATATGTACCTCATATAGCCATGATTGGCAAATATTCCCTTTTGGGGAGGGACTTCCCAAAAGGGAATATTTGCCAATCATGGCTATATGAGGTACATATAAAGGGTATAGTATTAGGGAGAAGATAAACGAATTGTTCTGGGGAGATACTCATGGCATAAAGTAAAAAACATATTTTTCCCGTGGTTTTGGTGAAGGCGCAGCGGAGCGGGCTGGGTTTAGCAAGTATAGGTAAAAAATATGTCAATATGCATACGCTGAAGAAAGCCATTGTATGGCAATGGGGCAAACGATCGGTAGTTTTCATTCTAGCAGCTAGCAACACGTTTTTTTATCGAATCAGGTCAATATTCAAGGAAAAATGGGATGATATCGAGCAAATGTGAAGGTCTTCTGAAATTTAGGTTACTTTACACATGTTTTGTCCCTAGAATTCATTAAAAAAATTTCCTGCTCAAACAGATATGGTCGTTTAAATTGCTAACACTTCATGTCAGCTAACATATAAAAGCTGCATCTCGCTATTTATATATCAGAATTCCGTATGCAATGTGTTGTATTTTTCCATGTTGCCCCTGTCCTTAACATGTTAATTCACATTTGCATTAATTCGATGTTTTGCAGCAACTTCTGTCAGAAAAATGACAGTCAGTTGTTGAATTTGTCATAAAACAATTTTTTGCGACACTTAACAGCGATGTCAACATTTCAATTGTCACCACAATGTGCAACACACGAATGTGCAGCAAGCAAATGTTCAACAATGCCATGCTTATGTATGTGAATATAACCACGCAACTTTCATTCCTTCCATAGCAGGATGTGACATTCAATTTGGGCGTAACATGGGTTTGTTTAAATATTTCAAGTCATATGCCACAAATATTTAAAAAAAATACGTTATGATTGCCTGTTGTAGTGAGGTTGCTAAACAATAGTAGACGGCTATTGTGTGGGGCCGAGCCGCATTTTTCCAATTCTTTGCACGGCATCTCTTTATAGGTAAACAGAGAATAATGATTAGAATTGCGACCTATATGGGCTCAAGAAGTAAAATCAGGAGATGGGTTTATATGGGAGCTATATGAGGTTATGAACCGATTCGGACCATACTAAGCAGTTGTTGAAAATCAATACAAAACACCCCATATAAAGTTTTAACCAAATTGGGTAATAATTGTGCCGTATAGAGGCTCGAGAAATAAGGATCCTAGATCGGTTCATGTGGCAGCTACATCGGGTGGCCACCGTAGCGCAGAGGTTAGCATGTCCGCCTATGACGCTGAACACCTGGGTTCGAATCCTGGCGAGACCATCAGAAAAAATTTTCAGCGGTGATTTTCCCCTCGTAATGCTGGCGACATTTGTGAGGTACTATGCCATGTAAAACTTCTCTCCAAAGAGGTGTCGCACTGCGGCTCGCCGTTCGGACTCGGCTATAAAAAGGAGGCCTCTTATCATTGAGCTTAAACTTGAATCGGACTGCACTTATTGATATGTGAGAAGTTGACCCCTGTTCCTTAATGGAATGTACATGGGCAAAATTTGCAATTTGCATTTACATCGGGTTATGAACCGTTTTGGACCATACTTAACACTGTTATTGAAAGTCACAACAAAACACCTCATGCAAAATGTTTGCCAAATTGGATAGTAATAGCTCAAGATGTCAAAATCCCAGATCGTTTTATAAGGCAGCTTTATCAGGTTATGAACGTATTTTGACCTTACATTGCACAGTTGTTGAAAGTCACAACAAAACACCTCATATAAAATTTCAGCAAAATCGTATAAGAATTGCACCGTCTAGAGGCTCAAGAAGTCAAGATTCGAGATCGGTTTATATGGCAGCTATATATGAAAACATGGACCAACATGGCCCATTTACAATCCTAACCGACTTACACTAACAGGAAGTATTTATGCAAGATTTCAAGCGCCTAGCCTTACTGCTTCAAAAGTTAGCGTGCTTTTTTTTAAATCGGGAGGGGAGCGGACCCTCCCCCTTAACCCAAAAGTAGAACCCGAAAATAAAACTGGACCGATTGGGACAATATGGAATTCAAATAAAAGATATTAAAGAGTAGAGTGCGAATTTCACTTGGGTCCAAGTACCTGGGGGACCGCCCCAGCCCCAAAACCCCTTAAAATAGGCTTATTTGACGATCATGCCAATATGGGACTCAAATGAAAGGTATTCGAGAGTAGTTTACGAATATGGTCAGGAAGAAGGAATAGGCTTTATAATTTATTGATAACGGAAGGGGGCTGATCCTCCACCGTTACCCCAAAAACACCATCCAAAATCAAAAGTGGACTGATAAGGACAATATGGGTATCAACTGAAAAGTATGCGGCAGTAGATAACGAAACTGGCATACAAATTCATGTCGAAGTATAGGGGGTCACCCCACCCCCACAAAAACACCCAAAATGGGCACATTAGGCAATCACTGATATATGTGACTCGGTTTGTTTGTTCCGTATAGACAAAAAGACGGTAGAACCGATTTTCTGGAAATTTTCGCATATTGTCATTAAATAAACATAGGCTACATAATTTTTCGATGTCGGAAGGGGGACGGACCCTTCTCTTTATGCCAAAAACACAACCCAAAATCTAAAGTGGACGGATCTGGACAATATCGGTATCAAATGAAAGGTATTGGAGAGTAGAATACGAATGTGGTATTAAAATTTGAGTCTATGTATACATCGGGCTGCCCCAACCAAAAAACTTCCCCAAACTGTGATATTGGACGCTCATTTCAATATGGGGCTCAAATGAAAGGTATTCAGGAGTAGATTTCACGGATAAATGGAACTCGGTTTGTTTGTTCCGTATAGACAGAAAGACGGTAGAACCGATTTTCTGGAAATTTTCGCATATTGTCATTAAATAAACATTAAATAAACATGGGCTACATAATTTTTCGATGTCGGAAGGGGGACGGACCCTCCCCTTTATGCCAAAAACACAACCCAAAATCTAAAGTGGGCGGATCGGGACAATATGGGTATCAAATGATAGGTATTGGTGAGTAGAATACGAATATGGTATTAAAAATTTGAGTCTAAGTACCCAACGGCCCGCCGCAAACCCAAACTCTCCCAAACAGACATATTGGACGTCCATTTCAATATGGGGCTCAAATGTAAGTTCTTCGGGAGTAGATTTCGAATCTGGCATACAAAATCAGATCGGAAGTATAGGGGGTCATGCCACCCTCAAAAACCCCATTAGATCCATTATGACTATATGATACTTAGCTGAACCGATTTTCTTAAAATTTTCATAGATTGTATACGTTTGTCTGGAAGGAAACATAGGATTTATAATTTGTAGATATCGGGTGGAGGCGGACGCTCCTCTTTATCCCAAAAATGCCACCCATATCCGAAAGTGGTCCGATGGGCACAATAAGGGTATCAAATAAAGGATATTGGAGACCCGAAAACGAATATGGTATTAAAATTTGGGTCCAAGTACCCAGCGGGCCCCCACCCCCCAACCTCAAAACCTTGTCTAAACAGATATATTTGATGTTTATGTCAATATGGGACTCAAATGAAAAGTATTAGGCAGTAGATTACAAATACGGCATAGAACATTAGGTCCAAATAATGGGAGGTCGCCCACGCCCAAATACCCCCAAATGGGCATATTAGCCGACCTGTGGGACTCAAATGAAAGGTATTAGGGCTACTCCCTAACGAATATGACATTAAAATTTGCGTTCAAGTCTAGGTGGCGCTTTTCCTCCTAAATATACCTCAAATGGGTTATTTGACCCATTATGACAATATGGGACTCAAATGAAAGGTATTTGAGATTAGAAAACGAATTTGATATCCAATTTTAGACGCAAGTGTTTTGGGGTACGCCCTAAAGCACCTCCTTAACTGAACTTCATTTCCATTGGGGATATAGAACGTGGGCCGCCCCAGCCCCAAAACACCCTCCAAATGGTTCATATTTACCGGCCATGGCAATATGGGGCTCAAATTAAAGGGTTTTGGAAGTGCAGCACGAATTTGATATCCATATTTGAGTCAAAATGTCTTAGGTGCCATCGCTCCCCCAATGAAAACATCACCCTAAGGAAGAGCATTACCACCAGGAATCGAGAAGGGGCAAATTCTCACACATCAATGAGTGCTATTCGATTCAAGTTTAAACTCAATAATAAGGGACCTTTTTCTGTAGCCGATTCTGAATGCCGTCCCCCAGTGCGACACCTCTTTGGGGAAATATTTTTTATATGATCATGCATGGCATTGTACCTCGCAAATGTCGCCAACATTAAGAGGGGATAAACACCGCTTTGTCCGATGTTCTCACCAGGATTCGAACGCGTTCAGCGTCATAGGCAACAATGGTACGAATTCGATATCCGCATTCAGGGCGAAGTGTCCCCACCCTAAATAGATATTAGAATGTTAAAGAAGACGCAGTGGAGCGGTCCCGGTTCGGCTAGTAATTTATATACTTTATAGGATCTTAGACTAATATTACGTTGTGCCACAAACGGAATGGCGATGTTATTATACCCCCAGCCTATGGTGGAGGGTATACCTAAATATTGCGAGGGGGTTATATGGTTATAACCAGCCCATTTTGGAGGAAGAAAACTTCGTCGCTCACTTATTTGTTTGGAATAGTAGATGGTAGGGCTTATATAGTCGGCTCAACCCGACTTTTGTCTGTCCTTACTTGTTTTAAATAATCTTGGAACCCTTACTTCCCATATCCTTTCTACAAAAGTTTTAGTTTGAATATCGTTTATTCAAATTAAAGGATTTACTTTGACCCTTATTTCAAAATGCTGCAATTTCACTTTAATGACGTCTGCAACGATTTTCACAGGCTGCCTTGGAGCACCAACGATTCTGATTGCCACCACAGCCATGATATGAGAATTCCTTGCAAGAATTCGAGGATCGGTCGTACCACCATCTTGCACCTCTGTGGCAACCATGGCCACCATGTCCAGTGTTTAGTCGGTCTCCACAATTGGGTTGCGCTAAATTGGGGGAAAAATCAAACCATTGGGGCAAATTGAAGTTGCACTGGTGTATAACTTACCTGGCGCATTGCGACATTGCCCATTGACAACCAGGACGATTGTGGTGAAAAATAAAATGACGGAGATTATATTCATTTTGGGTTAGTATTCAAAAGCGTATGCTTGTTTTGATATTGATCGGTGTAGAACAGAAGCTTATATATGCCCAGTTCAAGATGCCCAGTTCAGATTATTTGCTGAAATAATACATTTAGCTGAGTTTAATGTTGACCTATGGTCTTCATTCACTACATTGTTTTTGTACTACAACATCTGTTTTAAATTTAAACAAAAGTCGATCTCAATCTTGAGTGGGATGCACATGGCAAATGCCCAATTCTGATTATTTGCTGAAACAATATATTTATCTGATATTAATGTTGACCTATGGTCTTCATTCACTCCATTGTTACAAAATTTGTTTTTAAATTTTACCATATGTCGATCTCAATCTAGAAACAGGTGCACATTGCACATTCCATTGTTCCAACGGCAACACTATCCTTTACAAATCAACAAAAAACAAGTAAAAAGTAAGAGTGTGCTAAGTTCAGTCGGGCCCCAATCTTGGGTACCCCCACTATGGTACCCCCCACCCTTGTTAATTCCGTTTGTATTTGAATTTACTTGAAATAATCAAATCGGGTATTGATTAAGACTTCAGTCGGCTTAACGTTTTCAGGGTAGGACTCGTTGTGTAGAGGACATAAGGGTACTTCATGTGCCAAGTCGGGTAAAAACTCAGCTTTCTAAGACTTTTGCGTATAAATCAAATCCGAAGATCGCTTTATATGGAAGCTCTATATACCCATCTGGTTGAGATTTGGCGTAAGTGTACTTCGCGTACCAAATTCAGTCAGTCTGGAAGAAAAATTGAGGCATTGAGGCATAGAAGCATAAGAAGCCAACTGCGGAGATAAGTTTATATGGGGGCTATATCAGTTTATATTATAAACTTCCCCATGAACATTCCAGGAACTGGGGGATACTTCTTTCAAATCGATGAGTGCAGTCCGATTAAAGTTTATGGTCAATGATAAGGGGTCTCCGCGATTGAACGGTAGATAAGTTCCTCAAAAACTTGCGTGAAAAAAGATAGGGTAACCATATAAAAGGAGGTGTTTGGTCCAAAAAGTCATTCAAAACCAATTGACCGACACAAACCATAACCTGTTGAGGGGGGGGGGGGGGGGGGGGGGGGTTATACTAGTATTGTCATTCCGTTTATAACGCATCAAAAACTTGGTCTAAGACCACAATAGGGATATAAATATTTGATAACCATGACACCTTAAATTGATCTGGTCATGTACGCTTGAATATGGAAACCCCGTAACCACATAAAAGGAGGTGTTTGGTCCAAAAAGTCATTCAAAACCAATTGCCCGACAAAAACAATAACCTGTTGAAATCACAAATCTAGTTTAAGAGCTAATTATAATGAGCGCAAAAGAAACAAGTAAAAGCGTGCCAAGTTATGCCGGGTCGAATCTTATATACCCTCCACCATAGATCGCAACTGTCGAGTTCTTTGCGCAGTATCTCTTTTTAGGCAAACAAAGAATAATGAATAAGGACAGAGGAGAAGGAGGAGGAGCTATATCAAGTTATAGTCCGATTCGAGGGTCAAGAAGCAAAATCGGTAGATCGGTGTGTATGGGAGCTGTATCAAGCTATAGATCGATTTAGACCATATTGCACACGTATGTTGAAGGCCATGGGAGAAGGCGTTGTACAAAATTTGTACCAAATCGGATAAGAATTGCGCTGTCTAGAGGCTCAAGAAGTCAAGACCCAAGATCGGTTTATATGGCAGCTTTATCAGGTTATGAACCGATTTGAACCATACTTGGCACATTTGTGGGCTATCATAACAAAACGCGTCGTGCAGAATTTCATTCTAATCGGGTAAGAATTGCTCCCTCTAGAGGCTCAAGAAGTCAAGACCCAAGATTGGTTTATATGGCAGCTATATCAGGTTATAAACCGATTGGAACCTTATTTGGCATAGTTGTTGCATATCATAACAAAACTCGTCACGCAAAATTTCATTCCAATCGAATAATAATTGCGACCTCTAGAGGCTCAAGAAGTCAAGACCCAAAATCGGTTTATATGGCAGCAACATCAGGTTATGGACCGATTTGAAGCATTCATGGCACATTTGTTGGATATCATAATAAAACACGTCGTGCAAAAATGTCATTCCAATCGGATAAGAATTGCGCCCTCTAGAGGCTCAGGAAGTCAAAACCCAAGACCGGCTTATATGGCAGCTATATCAGGTTAAAAACCGATTTAAACCTTATTTGGCAAAGTTGTTGGATTTTATAACAAAACACGTCGTGCAAAAATGTCATTCCAATCGGATAAGAATTGCGCCCTCTAGAGGCTCAGGAAGTCAAGACCCAAGATCGGTTTATATGGCAGCTATATCAGGTTATGAACCGATTTGAACCATAGTCAGCCCAGTTGTTGGAAGTGATATCAAAACATTACGTGCAAAATCAAATCGGACGAGAATTGCGCCCTCTAGAGGCTCAAGAAGTCAAGACCCAAGATCTGTTTATATGGCAGCTATATGAAAACATTTAACGATTTGGCCCATTTACAATCCCAACCGATCTACACTAATTAGCTTTACTCCTTAAAAAGTTAGCGTGCTTTCGACAGACAGACGGACGGACAGACGGACGGACATTGCTAGTTCGACTTAGAACGTCACGACGATCAAGAACATACATCTTTTATAGAGTCCTAGACGCACATTTCGAAGTGTTACAAACAGAATGACGAAATTTGTATACCCCATCGTATGGTGGAGGGTATAAAAAATGTCATAAAAATACTGAAGTTGATTCGCCCAAAACTATTCCTGTAAAACTGATATATTTGCAGAGACAAGCACATTTTGAATGATTTTAAAAATTAGGATCGGCCTATAAATAGTGTGTTGGCAAGCAGTACAAAATACTGCTTTGACTTTATGACAAAATGTTACAGCAGATAGGTCAGTAGCTGCATCCAGAAGAGTTCATAATTATACCCTACAACACTACTGTGCCACGGGGTATTATAACTTAGTTATTTTGTTTGTAACACCCAGAAGGATGAGAAATAGACCCATTGATAAGTATACCGATCGACTCGGAATCACTTTCTGATTCGATTTAGCTATGTCCGTCTCTCTGTATGTCCGTTTGTCCATGTTTATTTGCGCACAAGGTACAGGACCCAATTTATATCCGATCGTCTTGAAAATTGACAAACGCATTTTCTTGGGCCTAGAGACGAAGCCTATTGAAATTGAAAAAAAATCGGTTCAGATTTGGATATAGCTCCCATATATATGTTCGTCCGATTTGGGCTAAAATTGCAATTATATGGTCATTTGTTAACCGACTCCCACGAAATTTTACACAAGGGGTTCTATTATAAGTTTTGACATTATCGGAGAATTTCATAGAAATCGGCTGAGACTAAAACATAGCTCCCATATATATATTCATCTGATTTGGACTAAAATTGCAATTATATAGTCATTTCTAAACCGATTCCCGCGAAACTTTGCAAAAGGGTCTCTCTTATCAGCCTCGACGTTATTGGTGCACTTTATAGAAATCGGTTCAGATTTAGATATAGCTCTCATATATATATGTATCACAAGATTTTCACTCCTAGAGCCACTGCAAGGGTATTTATTGACCAAGCTTCACAAAACATTGTACAACACTTTCCTTAACGATGCAAACTTATTTCCACTCAATTTTTCCTGCAGCATGTCGCACATTGGAATAGGCTGCTTTAAAGTCTCAGGACCTCTTTCCCAATAATGTGAATCTCTCCTGTTATCCAGGGTTTTTTGGACTGATTTCAATAATATATATACATTATAGAATCGGAAGAGTATGTTTTAAATAAGTTATTTAATTTTTTTTTATTTAAATTCATCTTGTGCAATGTTTAAATAATTTTTACTACAATGACAATACAAAAGGAAAGGAAGACTCCTTGTTAGTTGCGTTGCGTATGCAGTGATGTTCACATGCAGTGATATTGACATGCAGCCTTTGAGCAATAACGATTACTGTTGCCACCACAGCCGCGATATTTAAACTCCTTGCAGCTGCGTGATGATTTGTCATACCACCATCTGGTAACACTATGACAATTAGATCCTAAATTACCCAAACGACGTGGTTGACTGCAACTGTGACGATCTTCAAAAGGAGGAATGCAAAATTAGAATCTCACTCTACTCTCAGTAAACTAGGAAAAGTTAGGAGTTTCATTTACCTGGATCATTGCGACATTGTGCATGTGCAGCTACAAGGATTGTTGCCAACAAGAAGAAGAAGCAAAGTAATTTATTCATTTTGTAGGAATTTAAGAAATGTTTAGCACTTTTCACTGCGGATGATTTCTGACGAATTTCGTAGTAATTTAATAGCCTTTTATACGAAATTTTTATGGCACAACACTCATCTGGTATTATTATTTGTGTTATATAAGCTAGAATGAATGCCCCGTTATAAGCGGAAAATCTGTTGTTATTGTTAAGCTCGCTCTACCCCATTTAAGGGGCTCCACCTGTTTATTGTATGTGGTCATGTCGTCTTAATACCGAAACGACATTTTATGACTTTTATCGAGTTTTGTACACAACTTTTTAAATATCGACAGAATTTTCTTTTGATATCCAATACAATGCAATGTGATGAGATGCAGTGGTTATGGTGATTTCAGACCTCTTACACAACACTCACATAAATTTGTTATTCAAAATAGCTAGAGATGGGCGATGGGTAAATACCCAAAAGTTATTCACCCGGTAAATTGGGTAAGTAACCGGTATTGGCTCATAACACTATATCGGCAGATCGGTCTTATGTCAGTTATATCCAAGTACGGTCCGATCTGGACGATGTTCGACACAAAGGTGTAGAGGTCCCTCAAAACGCACTGTTTCAGGTTTCATCAAAATAGGACGAAAAATTCTCCTTCTATGGGCTCAATACTCTATAACGGGAGATCGGTCAATATGGTCCGATCTGGACGATATTCAACAAAACGGTTTAGAGGGGCCCCAAAACCCTGTGCCAAATTTGATCGAAATAGGTTGAAAAAGCTCCTTTTATTGGCTCATTACACTATATCGGGAGATCGGTCTATATGGCAGCTATATCCAAATATGGTCTGTTCTGGACCATATCTGACAGGAAGGGGTAGGGGTCTACCGGAACACATTGTGCCAAATTTCATGGAATTCGGGTAATAAATGGATCTTTTATACGCTATAACGGGAGATCGGTCGGTCGGTCTATAGCGCAGTATATTCAAATATAGTCCGATCTGATGCATACACTTCCGTCAGCTATAGCAACTATAAAACCTAATATTTTTATACCCTCCTCTTGATTCATATTCTTTATGGGGTCTTAGACCAATATTATAACCTCTACCATAGGATAGGTAAACCCATCCATATCAGATCGAACTATATTTGAATATAGCTGCGCTATAGACCGACCGACCGATCTCCCGATATAGCGTATAAAAGATCCATTTATTACCCGAATTCCATGAAATTTGGCACAATGTGTTCCGGTAGACCTCTACCCCTTCCTGTCAGATGTGGTCCAGAACGGACCATATTTGGATATAGCTGCCATATAGACCGATCTCCCGATATAGTGTAATGAGCCAATAAAAGGAGCTTTTTCAACCTAGTTCGATAAAATTTGGCACCGGGTTTTGGTGCCCCTCTAAACCGTTTTGTTGAATATCGTCCAGATCGGACCATATTGACCCATCTCCCGTTATAGAGTATTGAGCCCATATAAGGAGAATTTTTCATCCCATTTTGATGAAACCTGAAATAGTGCGTTTTGACGGGCCTCTACACCTTTGTGTCGAACATCGTCCAGATCGGACCGTACTTGGATATAACTGCCATAAGACCGATCACCCGATATAGTGTTATGAGCCAATACCGGTTATTTACCTAATTTACCGGGTGAATACCTTTTGGGTATTTACTCATCGCCCATCTCTAGCCATTTTGAATAGCAAATTTATGTGAGTGTTGTGTAAGAGGTCTGAAATCACCATAACCACTGCATCTTATCACATTGCATTGTATTGGATATCAAAAGAAAATTCCGTCGATATTTAAAAAGTTGTGTACAAAACTCGATAAAAGTCATGAAATGTCGTTTCGGTATTAAGACGACATGACCAGATACAATAAACAGGTGGAGCCCCTTTAATGGGGTAGAGCGATTTTAACAATAACAAACAGATTTTCCGCTTATGAGGGGCATTCATTCTAGCTTATATAACACAAATAATAATAACAGATGGATGTTGTGCCATAAAAATTTCGTATAAAAGGCTATTAAATTACTACGAAATTCATCAGAAATCATCAGTAGTGAAAAGTGCTAAACATTTCTTAAATTCCTACAAAATGAATAAATTACTTTGCTTCTTCTTCTTGATGGCAGCAATCCTTGTAGCTGCACATGGACAATGTCGCAATGATCCAGGTAAATGAAACTCCTAACTTTTCCTAGTTTACTGAGAGTAGAGTGAGATTCTAATTTTGCATTCCTCCTTTTGAAGATCGTCACAGTTGCAGTCAACCACGTCGTTTGGGTAATTTAGGATCTAATTGTCATAGTGTTACCAGATGGTGGTATGACAAATCATCACGCAGCTGCAAGGAGTTTAAATATCGCGGCTGTGGTGGCAACAGTAATCGTTATTGCTCGAAGTCTGCATGTCAAAATCACTGCATGTGAACATCACTGCATACGCAACGCAACTAACAAGGAGTCTTCCTTTCCTTTTGTATTGTCATTGTAGTAAAAATTATTTAAACATTGCCCAAGATGAATTTAAATAAAAAAAAAAAAACAATTTAAATGACTCATTTAAAACATCCTCTGTCGATTCTACATAGTATATATATATTTTTGAAATCAGTCCAAAAAACCCTGAATAACAGCCTATCCCAATGTGCGACATCCTGCAGGAAAAATTGTGTGGAAATAAGTTTGCATTTTTGAAGTGATAAAGATATCATCAGGAGGCCACCGTAGCGCAGAGGTTAGCATGTCCACCTATGACGCTGAACACCTGGGTTCGAATCCTGGTGAGACCATGAGAAAACATTTTCAGCGATGGTTTTCCCCTCCTAATGCTGGCAACATATGTGAGGTACTATGCCATATGAAACTTCTCTCCAAAGAGGGGTCGCACTGCGGCACGCCGTTCGGACTCGGCTATAAAAAGGAGACCCCTTATCATTGAGCTTAAACTTGAATCGGACTATACTCATTGCTATGTGAGAAGTTTGCCCCTGTTTGTTAGGGGATTGTTCATGGGCAAAATTTGCAATTTGCAAAGATATTATCACGAAATTCGGCCCTAAAAAAATTTAGCTCAAACTGCCAAAAGGGCAATTATGGAACAATTTGGAAAATCTATCATTTGATGGAATGTGTTGGGAGCACCCTACAAAATTATGTTTGTGTGTGGGAAATCTTTTAAACTTTCCAATATATTCAACAAACAATTCTTATAGGGCTTCATGTTTGGAAATCGAACCACAAATGAACATTTCGCTATTTTGGAAAACAAAACCAGACTTCAACCAACTTAGGGGCATAAAAGTGAGAACATTTTGAGATTTTGTGTGTAATACAAAAGTCCGGAGAGATTATTTGTATCCACCACTAAAGAATAGGGGTTATATTCATTTTGTCATTCCAATTGCAATGCATCAAAATAACCATTACTGACTCTACAAAGTATATATATTAATGATCATCGTAAAATTCTAAGGCCATTTAACGATGTCCGTGTGTCTGTACGTCTGTACGTTGCTCTGTTCTATAGCTTTCAAAAATTGAGATGTTCATCAAAATGGAAAGAAGTTCTTTGTAACTGTGAAATTACTATAGTAAGCTTATGCCTTAAAAGTTTTATAGAAAACAAGTAAATACGGACTAAAGTCGGACGAAGCCGACCTTTTGGTACCCTATATCACATTGGAAGTGCAAACTAAATCATTAAAACTAAAATTAACATGAAATTTAAGTGTAGAATTTCAACCAAAATCCGCACATATAGGAGTCGAGACTGAATCCTTGTGCAAAAGTTTAAGAAGTTCGGTTGATCAATTCCGTTAGCAAAGACCCTGAATGTGAAAATCCGGGGATATATATCCATGGGAGCCATATCTTAATCTGAACAAATTTTGATGAAATTCACTAGTGATCAAAATAGTCATAAGAGATACACTGAGGTCAAATTTTATGAGGATCAGTTAAGAAGTGACCGAATTATTGCAGCATTACTAAAAATACAACGGAAATATATACAGGAGTTATGTCTAAATCTTAACCGATTTCTTTGAAATTCAACAGCAATGGCGGGAGTCATAAGGGAATCCTTCTTGCCACATTTCGTGTGAATCGGTTGACAATTGACCACATTTTTGCAAAATTAGTCAAAATTGTACGAAAATATGTATGGGAACTCTACCCAGATCTGAACCTATTTGAACCTAGTGCAACAATAATGTCAAGGCTGTTAAGAGAATCCCTTGTGCAAAATTTCGTGGGAATCGGTTTACAAATGACTATAAAATTACAATTTTAATCCAAATCGGTTTTCCAAATTCAATAGGCGTCGTCTCTAGGCTCAAGAAAGTGCTTGTGTAAAATTTCAAGACGATCGGATGAAAATTGAAAGGTATTTAATCGGATTGTACTTTGTTCACAAATTTTATGGACAGACTGACGGACATAGCTAAATCGAATCAGAAAGTGATTCTGAGTCGATCAGTATACTTATCAATGAGTGTATCTCTCTTCCTTCTGGCTGTTACAAACAAAATCACTAAGTTATAATACCCTGTACCACAGTAGTAGTGTAGGGTATAATTATGATCACTACTGGATGCAGCAATTCAACAGAAGGATTATACATCCAACAGAAGGATTATACATCGGCGGCCTTCTTGGATATTGAGGGAGCCTTCAGAAATGTGGAGATAGGGGCGATAGTCGCCGCACTGGGCCGCACGGGTATACCCTTCATAATCTTCCAGTGCACCAATAATATGCTTTATGGCAGAATTATTAATGCTTACCTGGGAGATAGTGTGATCAGAGGGCCGGTGACCGAAGGAACGCCCAAAGGAGGGGTGTTCTCGCCGATTCTATGCAACTTCGTTATTAATGAAATCCTGATGGATCGGCACGAGGATTATCGCGATATCGTGCTGCTGGTCCGAGGCAGGTTTCTGTCGACGACCAGCGAGATCATGGAAGGGTCACTGAGGAGGTTGTCGCGATGGGCTAACAGAAATGTGTTGAGAACCATCCCGGGAAAATGAAGCTGGAGCTCTTCACCGGAGTGCAGACTGCCGTCCTTGGACGGGGTCACCCTGCGGCTGTTGAAGGAATCAAAGTACCTAGTCATAGTCTTCAATTATAAACTGTCCTGAAAGAGGAGCACCGAGGAAAGAAGCCGTAAGGCACTGTGCGCTTTTTACTCCTGCAGGAGGATGTTCGATAGGTAGTGGAGGGTAACTCCCAAGATGGATGGATGGATTTAATTGAAGTTTACGGCCATCGTGAGACAAGGACTGGCCCATGTTGCACTGGTGAGGTAGCCGTAGAGAAGAGGACGCGTGCGATGGAGTTCTAGAAAGTCCAGAGACTGGTCTGCGTCGGGGTCACAGGGGCACTAAGATCCGCACAGCAGGCAGGCATGGAAGCGATGGTGGATATGTAGCCCATTGAGGCCAATATTCGGGGCTGCGCCGCCAGAATCGAGCTTAGGCTGAGGGAGCTCGGCATGCTGAAGGAAGATGGTTGTGGCCACAGTCTGATTCTGGGGGTTATGGATGCGAAGGGTAGACTGAGGAGGAACTCCGACTACCTGTCACCAGTGCCGACTGGAGTGAGGGCATTCGGAATTGAATTTCGTGGTAGGGACGAATGGAGGGTGAGTATTGTACTTGAGTAGGATGAGACCTCGATCTACACAGATGTCTCCAAGATGGAGTCAGGGACTGCATTGGGGGTCTACTCCGATGCACTCAATATCAATATGTCTCTGAGACTGCCGGAAGAGTGTGCGGTCTTTAAGGCAGAGGTCTGTGCCATTGCAGTGGCCGCAAGATAAATTCTGGTAGGGGATTTACCGCCCTCGAAACTCAGAATTTATCTGGACAGTATGGCGGGGCTCAAGGCCTTAGGGTCGAGTATGGTGAAGTCGAGATGTGTGGCGGATTGTTTGGAGTCCCTGGATAGGCTCCGGACCCACGATGTGACGCTCACATGGGTTCCTGGGCATGAAGGGATTCCAGGGAATGAGAGGGTAGACGATTGCGCCAGAAGCGTTTCGTCGGCGCCTAACGGATCAGTCATTGGCCATTTGTTGAGCTACTAAACAAACACACAGGTCATGGCCAGGGAGGCGTCGGTGGCGAGGTGGGACTCAGTGGAAAATTGCTGGACTGCAAAGGCGCTATGGCCGGTCATCGACCGGAGGAGGACAAGGGAGTTGCTGGCGCTGATAAAAGGTCGATGAGTACCTTGACAGGAATCATTACTTTGCCATGGCGGCGCGCATGGGGATACCGCACAATGACTTCTGAAGTAGTTGCCTCTATGAGGATGAAGAGGAGAATATTGAGCACTTGAGGTGTTCATGTTCGGCTCTGCAGGTATGTATGTAGGCTCTCCTTTCTGTAGAGCCGTTTCTTTTGTGATCTGGGTGAACTTGCGAACGTACCTCTGGTAGGTCTGCTAAGATTTGTTGAAGGAACTGGATGGTTGTGATTTAAACGTAGCCCCCATATAAACCGATCCTCAATGTTGACGTTTCAAACCCCTAGAAGACTCAATTTTTATCCGATTTGGCTGAAATTTGACACAAGGACTTCTGTTAAGACTTCCAACATTTGTGCTCAGTATGATATGAATCGGTCTAAAAAGTTATATAGAAACCGATACCCATTCTTGTATTCTTGAGCTCCTAGAAGCCCCAATTTTCATCAGATTTGGGTGAAATTTGGCATAAGGCCATCTTTTCTGACTTCCAATATAGGTGACAAGTATGATTCGAATCGTGGTGCAGAGGTTATTATGTCCTCTTATGACGCCGAACGCCTGGGTGCAAACCCCGACGGAAACAGCAGACAAAATTTCGACGGTGGTTATCCCGTTATGAATGCTATATTTGTGAGGTATCCTGCTATGTTCAAACTTCTCTATCAAGGTGTGTCGCTATACGACACGCCGTTCGGACACGGAGGAACCCTATCATTGAGCATAAACTTCAGTCGGACTGCACTCTTTAATATGAGAGAAGTATTCCCTGTTCCTTAGTGGAATGTTCAAGGGAAATTTAGTAGTACAAACTGATACAGACCCCATATAAACTGATCCCAGCATTTGGCTTCTTGTGACCCTAAAAGCGTCATTATTCTTCCAAACTGGATGAAATTTGGTATGTGAAGTACACTTATGCCCTCCATCACTCACGCCAAATATAGAGCTTCCATATAAAGCGATCTTCGGATTTGATTTATACGCAAAAGTCTTAGAAGTCTTAGTTTTTACCCGATTTGGCACATGAAGTACCCTTATGTCCTCTAATATACACAACGAGTTCTGCCCAGAAACCGATTACCCGAGTGAAGTCTTAATCAGTACCCGATTTGATTATTTCAAGTAAATTCAAATACAAACTGAATTAACAAGGGTGGGGGGTACCATAGTGGGGGTATCCAAGATTGGGGCCGACTGAACTCGGCACACTCTTACTTTTTACTTGTATTTTGTTGACTTGCAAAGGATGGTGTTGCCATTGGAACAATGGAATGTGCAATGTGCACCTGTTTCTAGATTGAGATCGACATATGGTAAAATTTAAAAACAAATTTTGTAACAATGGAGTGAATGAAGACCATAGGTCAACATTAATATCAGATAAATACATTGTTTCAGCAAATAATCAGAATTGGGCATTTGCCATGTGCATCCCATTGTAGATTGAGATCGACATATGTTTAAATTCAAAACAGATATTGTAGTACAAAAACAATGAAGAGAATGAAGACCATAGGTCAACATTAAACTCAGCTTAATGTATTATTTCAGCAAATAATCTGAACTGGGCATTTTGAACTGGGCATATATAAGCTTCTGTTCTACACCGATCAATATCAAAACAAGCATACACTTTTGAATACTAACCCAAAATGAATATAATCTCCGTCATTTTATTTTTCACCACAATGGTCCTTGTCGTCAATGGACAATGCCGCAATGCGCCAGGTAAGTTATACACCAGTGCAACTTCAATTTGCCCCAATGGTTTGTTTTTTTCCCTCAATTTAGCGCAACCCAATTGTGGAGACCGACTAAACACTGGACATGGTGGCCATGGTTGCCACAGGGGTGCAAGATGGTGGTACGACCGATCCTCGAATTCTTGCAAGGAATTCTCATATCATGGCTGTGGTGGCAATCAGAATCGTTGGTGCTCCAAGGCAGCCTGCGAAAATCGTTGCAGACGTCATTAAAATGAAATTGCAGCATTTTGAAATAAGGGTCAAAATAAATCCTCTAATTTGAATAAACGCTAATCTAACTAAAATATTTTATAGTATGGATGGGTTAACCGTAGCGCAGAGGTTAGCAGGTCCGCCTATGACGCTGAACCCCTTTGTGCAAATCCTGGCGAGACCATCAGTAAAAATTTTCAGCGATGGTTTTCCCTCCTAAGGCTACCAACATTTGTAAGGTACAATGCCATTGAAAAACTTCTCTCCAAAGAGGTGTCGCACTACGGCACGCCGTACGGACTCGGCTATAAAAAGGAGGCCCCTTATCATTGAGTTTAAAACTTGCATAGGACTGCACTCATTGATATGTGAGAAGTGTGCCCCTGTTCCTTAGTGGAATGTTCATGGGCAAAATTTGCATTTTGGTAATATGGGGTTCAAATGAGCGGCATTGGGGAGTAGAGCTCGAAATTGATTCCCACTTTCGGTACCAAGTTTCTGGGGGTTCACCCATTCCGCAAAGGCAATATGGGAATCAAATAAAAGGCATTTTTGAGTAAAATACGAATCAGATATAGGTCGTAGGGTCCTCTCAAGATCCCTATGAGAATATCGGGCTCAAATATAGTCTTTTAAGAATGGAGTCGGAAAGTTTAGCCTCCACATTACAGGTAAATTTCATAGGAATCGGTTCAGATTTGGATATATTGGGTTGCCCAAAAAGTAATTGCGGATTTTTTAAAAGAAAGTAAATGCATTTTTAATAAAACTTAGAATGAACTTTAATCAAATATACTTTTTTTACACTTTTTTTCTAAAGCAAGCTAAAAGTAACAGCTGATCACAAGCTGTGAAAAAAATTTGTCAACGCTGACTATATGAAAAATCCGCAATTTTTGGGCAACCCAATAGATTTCGCCACGGCAAAAAACATGGTAGTTAGTAGCACCAGATTTCAACATAAAAATATTCACAAAGCCACATGGCTGTCATCCGATCAAAACACGAAGGATCAAATTGATCCCGTTGTGGTAGATGGTACGCATTCATACAACGTCTCAGAAGTACGATCGATCCGTGGAGCGAATATAGATTCGGATCATTACCTTGTTGCAGCAAAGGTTCGCACCCGTTTGAACATGGCGAGGAAAGTACGATCTGACACTGCACGGAAGCTGGACATTGAAAAGCTGCAAACACAACAAATGGCAGCGGCAGAACTCCACTCGACTGACCCAACTGCTTGATCAAAGCACTCCTTGTTCCGATGATATAATGGCGCACTGGTAAACTATTGCCCACACCATGGAAAATGTCGCGAAATCCATACTTGGGTACAGGAAGCTTCCTCCAAAAAACCCATGGTACGACCAAGAGTGTCGAGATGGTACTGAAGCCAAGAATGCGGCATATAGAGCAACCCTGCAATCAGTAGTGACGCGCCAGATGAAGGAGAGGTATCGGGAGAAAAGGAGAGAGGAGAAACGTCTATTCCGCAGAAAGATAAAGGAAATGGAAAGACGTGAGTGTGAGCGAATTGAGATGTACAGGAGTCAGAATGAAGTGCGGAAATTCTACCAAACAATTAAACACCAAACCGATGGCTTTGGTGCAGGCACATCCTCCTGCAGAGCCACAGAAGTAACTGATACAGATAACATGCTGAGGATATGGAGGATAAACGTCTATTCTGCAGAAAGAAAGTCAGAATGAAGTGCGGAAATTCTACCAAAGAATTAAACACCAAATCGATGGCTTTGGTGCAGGCACATTCTCCTGCAGAGACAAAGAAGGAAATCTGGTAACATGCTGAGGATATGGAAAGAACATTTTACCCAACTGCTAGTGTCCGATGTTGGCGGCGAGAAGGATAACGCAGAACCAATCCCTGATGATGGTATAGAATGTTTACCTCCTAGTCAGAATGAGGTCCAAGTAGCAGTAACCCGACTAAAGAACAACAAGGCAGCAGGAGCCGACGGGTTACCCGCTGAACTATTTAAGACCGGAAGCGACACGCTGATAAGGCGTATGCATTAGCTTATCTGCGCAATCTGGCTAGAAGAACGCATACCCGATGATTGGAACCTCAGCATACTATGTCCCGTACATAAAAAAGGAGACAAGACGGAATGTGCCAACTACAGAGGAATAAGTCTCCTCCTCATTGCATACAAGATTCTCTCCAGTATACTGTGTGAAAGATTAAAACATAAAAACAATGAGATAATTGGACCCTATCAATGCGGCTTTATACCTGGTAAATCCAACCTAGACCAGATATTCACACTGCACCAAATCCTGGAAAAGACCCGAGAAGAAAAAATCAACACCTACCATCTCTTTGTTGACTACAAAGCCACCTTCGCTTCTCCTTTACGTTCCAAGGTATTTCCAGCCATGTCTGAGTTTGGTATCCCTGCAAAATTAAAAAGACTCTGCAGGATGACACTTGCTGATACGCGTTCCTCACTAAGAATAGGAAAGAATCTCTCCGAACCATTTAATACCAAACGAGGTTTCGGACAAGGAGACAGCCTATCGTGTGATCTCTTTAATATCCTGCTGGAGAAGATTATACGAGATGCAGATGTGAATAGATATGGCGCACTTAACACAAGAGAACACATGCTACTCGCCTATGCCGACGACATCGATCGATCATAGGTCGATCACCGGAAGTAGTAACTGCAGCCTTTGAATGAATCGAAAGAGAGTCAGTGAAATTGGGTCTGGCAGTAAATGGAGATGAGACGAAATGGATAGTTTCAACTCCCAAAAAGCCTTGCACAACCGAGCAGTTAGAGAAAATGGAGAAAGTTGGGAACCACAACTTTGAGACAGTCAGTAACTTTATCTACCTCGGCACCGCCGTCACCGAAACGAATGACACCAGTTTTGAGATTAAGCGAAGAATAATACTGGCAAACAGATGCTACTTTGGACTAAGTTCAGAAACAAGGTCACCTCTTGACAGACGAAGATTACACAATACAAGACACTGATACTACCCGTGCTGTTATATGGTTCTGAAGCATGGGTACTTGTGAAAGCAGACGAGGCAGTACTTGGAGTATATGAGAGAAAGATTCTTCGTAAAATATATGGACCAATTTGCTTTACCGGAGAATATAGGCGGCGTATGAACCACGAGCTGTATGCGCTGTATGACGACGATAGCATAGTTACACGCATCAAAATACAACGGTTGCGTTGGCTAGGTCATGTTGTCAGAATGGATTAAGAAGCTCCAGCAAAGAAGTCTTTTGAAGGCAAACACGGTGGTACACGCAAACCGGGAAGACCAAAACCCCGATGGAAAGATCAAGTTGTGGGGGACACCTCGAAACTTGGTGTCAGAGATTTCAGAATGAGCGCAGAAGATCGAGGCGCTTGGAATGCTATCCTACATTCGGCTTGTGGAACAAATATTCTGCCATAGTACATCGTAACTTAAGTAATCCTAAACCCTCCGAGCGGGTTTATAGACCGATGAAGATCCTAAGGGATTCGAATAGAGGCTTTTATATTGTTATACTGCTAGTTAAGAGACATATACACCATTTTCGTGGCATGGTGTATAAATATTCAAAAGTGCAACGGAGCGGGCTTGCCAGCTAGGCATTTCTATATTGGGTTGCCCAAAAAGTAATTGCGGATTTTTTAAGAGAAAGTAAATGCATTTTTAATAAAACTTAGAATGAACTTTAATCAAATATACTTTTTTTACACTTTTTTTCTAAAGCAAGCTAAAAGTAACAGCTGACAACTGACAAAAGACAGAATGCAATTACAGAGTCACAAGCTGTGAAAAAATTTGTCAACGCCGACTATATGAAAAATCCGCAATTACTTTTTGGGCAAGCCAATACAATAATTTTGACCACAGCTGTATTTTAGTAGCAGGGTTGTGATACATAGACACAATCAAAATTTACATACAGGGTGGCTGATGAAAGCCGCTACCAAAAAAAAATGTAATAACTTTTTTTCTATTTAATAATAATAATTTAATAATTAATTTAATTAATTAATTAATTAATTTAATTAATAATAATTTAATAATTAATTTAATAATTTAATTTAACATGAATAAAAGAAAAATGTATTCCATACACCGAAAAAAAAATGTAGCAATATTCATCATTGTAGCAATATTCATCAGCCACCCTGTAGATCCCAGCCCAACTGTTTTCCACGGACTTCATTTCCATTGATATATTGTAAATGCTCTCTTGTCCACTCAAATAGGTCGTATTAAAACTTCTGCTAGTTTTTAGATTTTAATCCTTATGAAAATGTTTTCATTTTACCAAGGAACTTTAATGCAATGCATTGTTCTATATGACCCAGTTGATGCAGTCATTGAACAAAAACAAAAGAAATGTGTAAAGCGTTAACAAAACAGCAATTGCGTAGAACGCCATTAAGCACCATTTTTTTTTTTTTTTTTTTGAGGTCAATGTATTCCCTATAAAAGTCCCTTAAAACGTTTAAAACTTTAGCAGTATCAAAGTATCATTCATTCGCTTGGAATTTTTGTCTAAGATGAATTTCGTTTTTGTAATTATTATTCTCGTAGCTACACTCGTTGCTGTAAATGGCCAATGTTTTCGTATGCCAGGTAATCATTTAATTAATTTTTTTTTGCTCTTCACCTACCTTAACTATTGGTTTCGATTTTTGTTGTTGTTCTTCTTAAAGCCGTTTTAAATTGCCGTGAGCCACTTAATGTGGGTCATTCTGTAGGTAATTGTCGACCAGGAGTCAGATGGTGGTTCGATAGATCAACTAGGACTTGCAAACAATTCACCCATCGTGGCTGTGGTGGCAACGGTAATCGTCATTGCACAAAATACGAATGTGAAATGGGATGCAGAGGCCAATAAATGGGGTTTACATTGAACAGTGTAATCAATGCCTTAAATAAATGTGCAAGCAAATTACTATTGGGTGATTGTTTTAATTATTTTCAAACACAATCAAAGGAATTGAGGTAGTTTAGCTCGGACCATCTTATTTTTAAAACTAGCTGACCCGGGCCCGCTCCGCTGCGCCTTCTTTTACTTTATATAGAACAAAAGTTTCCTTGGAATATTTATTTTCGACAGTTAAAGATCTTTTAGTGAAATACCATGCTAACTTGTCTAACAGCTTAACAATATAAGTGCCTTTATCTGAATCCCATATGATCTTTATAGGTCTACGAATGTAAGTTTGGATGTAAGGTGTACTCCATTCTTGAAATACTTCACTTCAGCCCGATATTCTGGTGGTCCCCCAAATACTTGGCCCTGAAAAAATATCAGCATCGTGCTCTTCTCACAAATACTATTTTTTTAAACCGCATATTGCCATTGGCTTAAAAAGAGTTTACAGGATGAGGCGTCCCCCAAACACATGGTCCCAAAATAGGTTATCAAATTCATTTTCTAATCTCAAATAACTTTCATTTGAGCCACATCTTAGCATGGTCGAAAAATTATTACCCTTTGGGGTGTGTTTTGGGGAAGGGGTGATGCCCTAAATACATGGTCCTAAATTTGGATATCAAATTCGTATTCTACTCCCAAAAACCTTTATTTGAGCCCCATTTTGCGATGGTCACTAAAAACTTGCTGCTTGTGGGGTATTTTGCGAAAGGTGTAGACCCCAGAAAATTGGTCCCGAAAGTGGGTATCAGTTCTTGCTCTACCCCTCAATACCTTTTATTTAAGCTCCACATTGACATGGTCGGTATATATGGCAGATTTAGGGGTGTTTTGGGGTTAAAGGTGGTCCCCCAAACACTTAGCCTTGAAAATATATCAGCAACGTGCTCTATTCTCATATATCTATATATCATATATTTGAACCCCATATTGCCATTGGCCTCAAAATTGGATATCAAATTCGTTTTGAAATCTCATTTAAACTCTTTATTGCAAAAGTCAGCAAATATGTCCGGTTTGGGTTATTGGCCCTAAAAACTATGAATATTTAGTTCCACTCTCTTTACGACCCAAATTGTCTTAGTAAGCAAATACGTCCTATTTGGGGGTTGTTATGGTGGTGGGACGTCCCCTAGACAGTTGGTCCCTAATATTAATATCAGATACGTGGTCTACTCCCAAATACCTTCAATTTGAGCCCCATATTTCCATAGAGTTGGCCTTGAAAATATATGTCGGATTCGTGTTCCACTCTAAAAACCCTCTTATTTGAGTCCCATATTCCAAAAGTCAACAAATACTTACTACTTGGGTGGTGTTGTGGGGGTGGGGTGGCCCCATAGACACTTCCCAAATATTGATATAAGATTCGTGCTTTACTCCCAATGACCTTTCATTTGAGCCCCATATGGGTATGGTCGTAAATTTGTCCCCTTTGGGAGATGTTTTTGGGGAGAGGCGGCCCCCCAAACACTTGGCCCCATATTTGGATATCAGATTCTAATTCTACACTCAAACACCTTTTATTTAAGCCCCATATTCCCATGGTCAGTAAATAAGTCCTGTTTGGGGGGTGTGTTGGGGAAGGGGTGGACCTCCAGAAACATGGTCTCACATTTGGATATCAGATTCGTATTCTACTCGCAAATACCTTTCATTTGAGTCCCATATTGCCATGGTCAGTAAATATGTCCGATCTAGGGGTGTTTTGGGGGTTGGGGTGGTCCCCCTAGCACTTGGTTCGACAAATGGATATTAGATACGTTTTCTTATCCCAAATACCTTTTATTTGAGTCCCATATTGTCGTGATTGGTCTAAATATATGTTTGGTAGGTTTTAGGGTGGGGCGGCCCCCCTAGGTACCCCATCCGACATGTGGATACCAAATTTTTATTTCTAGGGTACTATATGAGGGCACCCAAAATTTCTCTTAAATCGCAGAACCCATCTCCGAGATCTGGCGTTTCTGAAAATTAGGGTAAGGGGGAGGGTCCGCCCCCCTTCAGATATCAAAAAACGTAGTACCCTATTTTCACCACGGGATGCACCATCTGTGAAAATTTCAAGAAAATCGGTTCAGCCGTTTCTGAGTCTATAAGGAACACACAAACATACAAACAAACAAACAATTGATTTTTATATATAAGATAGTCCCATATTATCATGACACTTAATATGCCCACTTGAAATGGTTTTGGAGTGGCCCTCTTGATAATTGTTCAAATTTTGACAAATTTTGTTCAGCGATGAGGCTCATTTCTGGTTGAATGGCTACGTAAATAAGCAAAATTGCCGCATTTGGAGTGAAGAGCAACCAGAACCCGTTCAAGAACTGCCCATGCATCCCGAAAAATGCACTGTTTGGTGGGGTTTGTACGCTGGTGGAATCATTGGACCGTATTTTTTCAAAGATGCTGTTGGACGCAACGTTACGGTGAATGAACACATTTCGAACCGAACACTGATTTTGGTAATAAAATTCAATGATTTGCAAGCGTTGCTCGTTAGTAAGTCTATTCATGATGAAATGTCAAAGCATACTGAGCATCTTTCTCTTTGACACCATGTCTGAAATCCCACGTGATCTGTCAAATACTAATGCATGAAAATCCTAACCTCAAAAAAATCACCCTTTACAAAAATTGCAATGAACCATTCCACTGAGGAACAGTCTTCTTCTAACATGTCAATGAGTGCAGTCCTCCTTTGTATAGCCGAGTCCATATTATCATGGCGCCTAGTATGTATTAGTTGTAGCGGTTTTTCTTGTTACTTGATAAGATCTTGAAATATTAACCTAACACTGGGAGTATTGTTTTAACTTTTTGAACTCATCCTCATAAACTCTGAATTAATTGTTGATTTTTCTTTTATATTTCTAGGTAATTAGTTTTGGTTCATTGATGATGACAGTCGTAAACTCAATTTCTGTAAGTACAAAAATCTGGTTTAATTTTACTATATTTGTGTTAATTTTAATAAACATACGAATTGGCGAATCTCCACGTGACCCCTTACCACTACTTTGGTACAGGGTATTACAACTAAACCGTTTTATTTGTAAAACACAAAAGGAAGAGAAATACAATCATTATTAAGTTTATGGATTGTCTCAGAATCAGTTTTTAACTGAATTAGATATGTCTGTCTGTCTATCTTTCTGTCCGTCTGTATGACTGCGTGTCTTTCCATGTTAAATAGCGTGCAAAGTACAATTCGAATTTTTTATCCGATCACCTAAAGTCTATTTTTGGCCTAGCAACGAAACCTTACTTACTTTTACTTTAATTGGCTATGACAGAACATTTTTTCCACTAGCCGAACGTAGTAGAATAGCGTTCCAAGCGCCTCGATCTTCTGCGCTCATTCTAAAATCTCTGACACCAAGTTTCGAGTTGTCTCCCACAACTTGATCTTTCCATCGGGCTTTTGGTTCCCGGTTTACGTGTACCACCGTGTTTGCCTTGAAAAGACTTCTTTGCTGGAGCTTCTTCATCCATTCTGACATCATGACTTAGCCAACGCAGCCGATGTATATTAATGCGTGTAACTATGCTATCATCGTCATACAGCTCATTCAGCTCGTGGTTCATATGTCGCCTACATTCTCCGTTAACGCAAACTGGTCCATATATTTAACGAAGAATCTTTCTCTTAAATACTTCAAGCACTGCCTCATCTGCTTTCACAAATACCCATGCTTCAGAACCATATAACAACACGGGTAGTATCAGTGTCTTGTATAGTATAATCTTCGTCTGTCGAAAGGTGGACTTGTTTCTAAACTGCTTACTTAATTCAAAGGAGCATCCGTTTGCCAGTATTATTCTTTGCTTAATCTCAAAACTGGTGTCATTTGTTTCGGTTACGGCGGTGCCGAGGTAGATAAAGTTACTGACTGTCTCAAAGTTGTGGTTCCCAACTTTCTCCATTTTCTTTATCTGCTCGGTTGTGCAAGGCTTTTTGCGAGTTGAAACCATCCATTTCGTCTTATCTTCATTTACTGCCAGACCCATTTTCACTGACTCTCTTCCGATTCTTTCAAAAGCTGCCCATGTCGTCGGCATAGGCGAGTAGAATGTGTTCTCTTGTGATTAGTGTGCCATATCTATTCACATCTGCATCTCGTATAATCTTCTCCGACAGGATATTAAAGAGATCACACGATAGGCTGTCTCCTTGTCTGCAACCTCGTTTGGTATTGAATGGTTCGGAGAGATTCTTTCCTATTCTTACTGAGGAACGCGTAGTGTCTTCCTGCAGATTCTTAATTTTGCAATCATCGGGTATGCGATATTGCGCAGACAAGCTGATGAAGTCGCTTTGTCAGCGTGCCGCCTCCGGTCTTAAATAGTTCAGCGGGTAACCAGTCGGCTCCTGCTGCCTTGTTGTTCTTCAGTCAGACCTCATTCTGACCAGGAGTTAAACATTTAGTGGCAAAATTTGCCCATGAACAAGGAGTGCTTTTCACTTCTATGGGACGCAATTCTTATCCGATTTGGCTGACATTTTTCACAATGACTTTTACTATGTTCTTCAACATTTAATTCTTTTATTGTGCGAATCGAGCTATAACTTGATAAAGCTCCAATAGCCTAACAATTCTTATCCATTATTCTTTAATTGCCTAAAAAGAGTTACCGGGCAAAAAACTCGGCAGATGCGATCCATGTCGGAGGGTTTTAAAGATTCGTCCCGGCGGAACTTACCACGCTCTTATTTATTACTATTGTAGTTTTTTTTTTGCCTACAAATGCATCATTCCCAAAACCCTCAAACATTGTATTGGATTGCCCAAAAAGTAATTGCAGATTTTTCATATAGTTGGCGTTGACAAATTTTTTCACAGCTTGTGACTCTGTAATTGCATTCTTTCTTCTGTCAGTTATCAGCTGTTACTTTTAGCTTGCTTTAGAAAAATGCATTTACTTTCTTTTAAAAAATCCGCAATTACTTTTTGGGCAACCCAATGGTAGAGTAGTTTATCTACTAAATTTTCCAAACATAGTCTATATGCACCCAGAGGCACTCAATTCCCAATATGCTATGCAGTGCAACTTTTAGCATCGATATTGTCCTTAAAGCCAATAGCTTTCACTCTGTCGTTTGTGCAACAACCATACTCAGCCAAAAATTTTACTCACAAAATGAAAAATCGGTTTGCGAAAAATCCAAAAGGAACGGAGTTAGTTGAGCATCATTCATTCATTTTAATTGGCTAGGCATTGACAAAACTCTATATTCTATTAAAAAGTGCACTAAGCTTGGGATGCTTTCACTCTGTCGTTTGTGCAACAACCATACTCAGCCAAAAATTTTACTCACAAAATGAAAAATCGGTTTGCGAAAAATCCAAAAGGAACGGAGTTAGTTGAGCATCATTCATTCATTTTAATTGGCTAGGCATTGACAAAACTCTATATTCTATTAAAAAGTGCACTAAGCTTGGGATGTGGTGTTGCCTTGCAATTTATTTCTTTCCCTGAGGGATTAATAGCACATTTTTCCAATTTAAAAGCAATTTTTAAATTTGCTATTTTTAAGAAAAATTGTGGGGTTAGTGGTAGGCAAAATTGCAAATTTTTCCCATAAACAGTGCTAAAGAACAGTGGCAAACTTCTAACATTTCAATGAGTGCAGTCCGATTCAAGTTTATGGTCAGTGATAAAGGGCCTCCTTTTTATAGCCGAGTCCGAACATGACATGACAGTTTGGTGTTGTTTTTATTGGGTGGAAATCGTCGGTCCCCCCGACGCTAAGACCCAAAAGGCAATTTATTTGAGTCCTTTAATGAGGAGATCTACATATCCGGCTGAATAGCAGGACGGCAGGACGTGACCCAGATACTTGAATCCTTATATCAACATAAGATTCGAACTTTACTGTCATAGACCTCTCGTCCTATTGAAGGGTATTTAATGGATAGGCCGGTCCCAGACTCTATCCCAAATGTGTATATCAGATTCGTTGTCAACTCTCAAAGAACTTTGATTTTATACCCATTTTGTGACTTTGGACATTCATGGCGTTTTGGGGGTTTTTGGGGTTGGAGAGGCCCCGTAGACTCTTTGGACCAAATTCTTATAACAGATGTGTATTCAACTTCCAAACACGTTTTATTTGATACCTATATTGTAGTAACCTGTAAATATGTCCTGTTGAGAGGTTTTTGGGGGGTGAGGGTCGTTTCAGACACCAAGGAATACATATTTATATCAGCTTTTTAGTATACTATTAAAAACCTTTCATTTGATATCCATAATGTCCCAATCGGTTCAGATGTCCTGCTGTCCTGCTGTTTTGGAGGGTGGGGAGTTTTGGGGGTTGTGGGGATTTTGGTGTTGGAGTGGCCCCGTAGACACTTTGGACCAAATTCTTATAACAGATGTATACTCAACTTCCAAACACCTTATATTTGATACCCATATTGTACCAACCGGTAAATATGTCCTGTTGGGGGGTTTTTGGGGGTGGGGACGCCCCTCAGACACCTAGGAAAAAATTTTTATGTCAGATTTGTACTCTTTATTTAAATACCTTTCATTTGATGCCCGTACTGCTGGAAGCGGTAAAAGTGTCCTGTTGGGTGGTGTTTTTGGGGGTGGGGAAACCCCCCCCGCCACTAAAGGTGACATTTTTATGCCTAGTACGTACTCTACTCTTAAATACCTTTCATTTGATACCCATATTGTCCCAATAGGTAAACATGTCCGTTCGGGTGGGTTTTGGGATGGGGCGTCCCCCCAGGTCATTTGATCCCAAAGTTTTATACTAATTTCGTGTTGTTGGGCTACCATACGGTGGCACACAAAATTTCGCTTAAATTTGAACACCCATCGCCGAAATCTGGCGTTTTTGAAAATTTGGATAAGGGGGAGGGTCCGCCTCCCCTTCGGATATCAGAAAATGTGGTACCCTTTTTTCACCGGTGGCTCAAACTCTACCATCTGTGAGTATTTCAAGGCAATCGGTTCACCCTACACCACTACTTTGATACAGGGTATTATAACGTAGTGAATTAGTTTGTAACACTCAAAAAGAAGAGAGATAGACCCATTGATAAGTATACCGATCGACGCAGAATCAATTTCTGATTTGATTTAGCTATGTCCGCCTGTCTGTCTGTCCGTCTCTCTGTTCATCTGCCCATGTTGTTTTGTGTACAAACTATAGATCGCAATTTTCTCCCGATCGTATTCAAATTTGATATGAGCATATGTTTGGCAAAAATCGGTTCAGATTTGGGTATAGCTCCCATATATATGTTCGTCCGATTTGCAGTAATAATACAATAAAATGGTCGCTTGTTAACCGATTCTCTCGAAATTTGGCAGGAAGGATTTTCTTATGACTCCCGATATTACTGGTGAATTTCATAGAAATCTGTTCAGATTTGAATATAGCTCCCATATATATGTTCATCCGATTTGAAGTAATACTGCAATAAAATGGTGATTTGTAAACAGATTTTCTCGAAATTTGGCAGGATGGATTTTCTAATGGCTCTCGACTGGTGAATTTCATGGAAATCGGTTCAGATTTCATATATATATATCGCCCGATTTTCACTTCTAGAGCCACTGCAAGTGCATTTATTGATCAATCTTGCCAAAATTTTGCGCAACGCCTTCCTCAACGACTACCACAATATATGAGAAGTTTTCTTGAAATCGGTTCAGATTTGGATATAGCTCCCATATATATGTTCGTCCGATTTGCAGTAATAATGCAATAAAATGATCACTTGTTAACCGATTCTCTTGAAATTTGGCACGAAGGATTTTCTCCTGACTCTCGACATTACTGATGAATTTTATGAAAATCGATTCAGATTTCGATATAGCTCTCTTTTGTATATATATCGCCCGATTTTAACTTTTAGAGTCACAGCAAGCGCATTTATTGATCAATCTTGCCAAAATTTTGTACAACGCCTTCCTCAACGACTACCACAATATATGAGAAGTTTGCTTGAAATCGGTTCAGATTTGGATATAGTTCCCATATATATGTTCGTCCGATTTGCAGTAATAATGCAATAAAATGGTCACTTGTTAACCGATTCTCTTGAAATTTGGCACGAAGGATTTTCTCCTGACTCTTGACATTACTGATGAATTTTATGAAAATCGATTCAGATTTCGATATAGCTCTCATGTATATATATCACCCGATTTTAACTTTTAGAGTCACAGCAAGCGCATTTATTGATCAATCTTGCCAAAATTTTGTACAACGCCTTCTTTAACGACTACCACAATATCTGAGAAGTTTTCTTGAAATAGGTTCAGATTTGGATATAGCTCCCATATATATGTTCGTCCGATTTGCAGTAATAATGCAATAAAATGATCACTTGTTAACCGATTCTCTTGAAATTTGGCACGAAGGATTTTCTCCGGACTGTCGACATTACTGATGAATTTTATGAAAATCGATTCAGATTTCGATATAGCTCTCTTGTATATATATGTGGACACTTTTTTTCTTCTTTTAAATCCCTTTATTTTATTTATATTTAGTTAAAGTTTAAGAGTAAAGTACAATAAAATGTTTGATATCAATAGAAAAGTAAAACAGTAATCAATGTAAACTAATGGAATGGCGTTCGGTTTTAACTCGCGTCTTTACGTCGTCACGGCTGCGGATAGACTGATTTCTGTGTGCTTCGCTTACTCGTCTTTGTGTTTACCAAAGCCAAACACACATACATTCAAACTTTTCCCACAATTCGGCCATCCTGCGGGGAATTCGTCTCGAATTCTTCATCTTCGCCCTCAAAATCGCACCACCTCTTCATGTATTCTGCACAAGTTGTAGTTTTCATCGGTCCCTCACCAGAACCACGTTTGAAAACATCGTAGGTATCATTTGGCTTTACCCTCATCACTTCGTAGGGTCCCAAATATTTCGGTTTCAGCTTAAGGCCTGGACCAAATTGCGTGCGCTTTATAGCAATTAAGTCACCCTTTTGGTATTTAGTGGCCTTACGTCGTCGTAGATTGTAATACAATCTGTTTTCCTGTTGGACTTTTAAAATTTGCTCTTTCGCAGCTTGTCTGTAAAAGTTTCTTTCTTCAACGAAATTCGAATTCAGCTCATCCTCAATCATCTTCAGAATTTCAGATTGTTCGGGAGTCCTCATCTTTACTCCAAACATTAGTTCAAAAGGTGTAGTGCTAATACTTCTGGAAATTGTCGAATTTATGACTTGCTGTACTTTTGCAACGTGTCGATACCACTTTGCAGGGTCATCCATACTCAACTTTGACAAAACGGCTATAATCGTCGAGTTCAATCTCTCAATTTGCCCGTTGGCTCGTGGCAAGCCCGTCGTTATCAGGAAATGTCTGATGTTCTCCGTCTCACAATACAGTTTGAAGTCCTCTGAGGTAAAAGCAGTTCCTCTGTCCGAAATTATTTGATGGGGATTTCCAAATAGAACACTTTGCGACTTCAGCTTAGATAAAACTTCGTTCGTCGATGTTGTCTTTGTTGGGTACAACCAACAGAACTTTGTGAAGGCGTCTATCACGGCAAAAATATGTTTATACTGTTTGCTAGTTGATTCCAATGGTCCTAGATGATCAATGTGGTAGGTATGCAATGGTTGAAACTCTTTCGGTAGTGGGTGGAGTTCGCCCTCCTGTTTTCCTTTTTTCCGGTTAGCCATTATGCATGGAATACAATTCTGCAAATGATATTTGACCTTCTCTTCTAATTTGGGTATATAATACTCCCTTCTTATAATCTCTTTGACTTTGTCTTTGGCAAAATGCCCTTTCTCATGAACAGCTCGTATTACTTCCCTCTGCATTCCCTTAGGAATCACCATTACCTCATAGTCATCAACATACCTGCACAAAATATTTCCTTTCATGAAATAGTTATCATGAACGTCTTTTTCTTGAAGAATGCTTATAATTGCCAATAACTCATCGTCTTGTTGTTGAGCTTTCTCCAATCTGGTTAGTAAACTATCCTCCACTATCGTCATTATTGGAAATCGGCTTAATGAATCGACATGTTTCATCCTTACACCAGGTCTATGCTCCACTTCATAGTCGAATTCTTGCAGTAGCAACACCCATCTGGCAACTCGTGTACATAAATCTTTTTTCTCCATCGTCTTGGTGAATGCAATGCAGTCGGATACTATTTTAAAATGAATTCCAAGTAAGTATACTCTGAACTTCTTCAGTGCCTCCACAACTGCGAGTATCTCTAACTCGTAACTGGAATATTTCCTTTCGGCGTCCGTCGTCTTCCTGCTCATGTAGTATACTGGATGCCAACCGTCGTCATCTGGAGATCGTTGCAATAAGATTGCGCCATACCCGTCCATCGATGCATCCGTATGAACTTCTGTTTCGTATCGTTGATTAAAAATATTTAATACGGGTCCTTCTGACAAAATCTTTTTCAAAGCGTTAAACGTAGCAATCTGTTCGTGACCCATCTCGAATAATCTTCCTGCCTTCGTTAAGTCGCTCAAAGGTTTAGCCAATATTGAAAAATCTGGAATGAATTTCCTAAAATAACTAGCAAGCCCTAGGAAACTCTGTAACCCTTTAACGTCTTTCGGCATTGGGAATTTCAATATAGCGGCGACCTTGCTGTTCGATGGAAATATCTGCTTATTCTCGATTACGTGGCCAAGAAATTCCACGCGTCTGACTAAAAATTGGCTTTTCTTCAAGTTTAGGTCAAGTCCATAATCCTTGCAAACTTGTATTACCTCCTTCAGATTTCGCAGGGCCTCGTCTTCGTCTTTCGATGGAATAATAACGTCGTCGACGTAAGGAAGTGCAACACCTCTTCGTGTCAAATCACGAAAAATTGTGTTAATAAACCTCTGGAACACAGCAGGTGAGTTTGACAAACCAAATGGCACCTTACAAAACTGGTATTGCCCGTTGTGAGTAACAAATGAGGTGTACTTACGGCTTGCTTCGGCTACACTCACGTGGAAGAATCCGTTCTTTAAGTCAATTGTGCTGAACACCGTAGCCTCTTGCAGTCGGTCTAGCTGATCTTCGATGAGTGGTAGGGGGTATCGGTCTTTAACTATGATCTTATTCATGCGTCTAAAATCAACGCATAGTCTATACGAACCATCCTTCTTCCTAACCATCACCACTGGACTGCTATATTCAGACACAGATTCCTCAATGATGCCATCAGCCAACCACTTGTCCACTTGCTCATCCACTGCTTCCCTTTCAATCATTGGTAATCTACGAGGTCCGGAAAATATGTTAGTGTCTTCGCTCAGGATGATATTCATTTTGACATTCGTAGTTTTGTTCTTCTCAGGTCTGTAATTATCAATGAGCTTCATAACTTCGCGTTTTGCACCATCACTTGCCATTAAATTCACGTCTACTTGACTCTCTGGCTCGTCAGCTGTTCTTATGAGCATAATGTTGTGCTGCTGGGAGGTAACGTCGTCTTTGATCTTTTCGAACTTTAAACTATTCGCCGTAATTTCAACACGAACATCGGAGCAGAAATCCTTTCCTAGCACCACGTCGATATCCATAGAATTTGCTGGAACTACGTGGAATGTCAATTGGTAGTCCTCCTCGTCGATTTCAACTTGATGCGTGAAGTTTCCCAGCGGCTTTATTCGGTTGTTGAGAGTCCTTTCACCAAATCCAACCAAATAAAAATCAGATTTCTTAAGAGTTGGTCTTCTTAGATCATTGTAAACTTTATCGCTGACAACATTATACCTGCTGCCTGTATCGAAGATCGCCATGTATTGTAAATCAGAAAATTTAACAACTTTCTTCATTATGTCATCAGGAACTAAACGTCGCATATTGGCTCTTTCATTTTTGCGCGGACATTGTTTTGATATGTGGCCAAACTCATTACATCCAAAACACTTGGTCCCTTTATCTTTATCGCTGCAATTTCGGGACGTGTGCCCTTTTTCGCCACAGTTGTAACACAACTCCTTTTTCTCGGCCTTGTTTGTTGTCTTATCCGGTTGTTTCGTCTTATCAGGTTGTTTCGTCTTGTCAGGTTGTTTTTGGTTAAAATTAAACCTTGGTTTAATCTTTTCCTGCATCGTCTCGTAGCATCTTAATTTCTCCTTAAACTCTTTAAGATTTCTGGCACCATACAGCATCGCCTTATTTGTTGCTAAATCATTTATGCCGTCGATTACGTATTGTATCAAAGCGTCGTCTTCTATGTTGCCTCGAGAAGCTAGCTCTTTCATCTTTAAAAGATATTCCAGGTAATTTTCGCCTTTTTGGATTCGTCGTTCGGACAATTGTTTATGAAGCTGTGCGCTGTTTGTCGTCGACTGGAATTCTTCTACCAATTTGCTTTTAAGGGTACTCCAAGATGTTATACCACGTTCGCTTGATATAAACAATTTCGCAAGCCCTTTCAATGAGCGTTTAGCAAACACAAATTTCTGGAGGTCATTCCATCCCATAACAAAAGCAGTTTCGTCGAATTCATCCAACCATGCGCCAATGGGTAAGTCATCAGTTCCATCAAAAGGTCGAATGGAGTCTTCAATATCTCGGAAATTTAAAGTAAATCTGGGAACGTCATTGTATTGATGCGTCTGACACGATGAAACCTCTCTATTTACACCACTAGGCAGTTCGCAATTCATTGTTTGCTGTACGTGAACACTTTCAGCTTTGAGACACTGTTCGCGAACCAAATCGCCTGCAAGCAACAGCTTGTCATTATGTGAACCACCACCAATTGATTCTCTAACACTTGCTTGGCTATCTGCTCTCATTATTGTGCGGTCGTCTTCGTTGCTTTCGCCGTCGTCGTCGTCGCCTTCATCATCGTCTTCGTCGTCATCAACAGCAGCAGCTAACATTGCACCCTTTCGCAGATTATCAAAGATGTGTAAACACAAATCACCATCGATGTAGTCGATACCCAAAGCGTTACATATCGACACCAGGTCAGCTTGACACAAATTTGCCTTTATGTACGTTGCTTTGTTTGCATACATTTCGCTGTCTACATCGTAGTCGAAGCCGTCGAACAAGCGTAGTCGTTTTCGGTTGTCACGATCTCCTTCTCTTCCAAAAATGAATTTATGCATCGCAACCACCACCGTACGCTTGGCAGTTCTTAAACGATTGTCAACCGCCGTAAAATCCCCTAAACATGCCATGGTTCTCTTTTATTTATTATGAGTATTCTTTCTACACAAGTGTGTGTGTGCGTCTTTGTTATAGTTTTATTTTCTTATATTCACAAGAACTGTCCGCTGCACACAAACACATAAACGTGCACTCAATTCAAATCAGATATTGTATCAAATGTCTAAGGTGTCTTGACAATGTCTTACACACAATCACACTCTTCTCCTCAACTTGCCTCTACACACACAACGTTGGGATGTCGGCGTTCTCATATACACTTCTGAAAATTAACCGTCGTTTTGTGTATGGTTGCGAGAGTCCGTCTCTCTCTCACTAACACATACACTCGTCGTCTGTTGTTATTTAAACCACCTCCGTATTTTCAAATTCAACCGTCGTTTTGCGTGATTGTGTGAGAGTGTGTGCGTTGCAGAATTAAAGAAGTTGTACACCTGTGATTCCGTGCTTGGACATTCGTGGATAGAAACTATTCTGCTTTTTTCTTCTCTTTTGATGTGCTTGATGCAGACAATAAATATACTTCCTCGTCGAGTCTTTTCCTTTCTTTTTCTTTCTTTTTTAACCGTTCAGGCTGATTGTCGCCTTTCCACATTAACCATTGAATTACTCCGTTCGTCTCGACCGAGTCGCGTCGCGAGGTTTCTTCTTTCACTGCGGCTTTTATTGGCCGATCGTCGTTTTAGTTCACTGAGTCGACTCTATTTCGGTTGAGCCCCCAATTTGTGGACACTTTTTTTCTTCTTTTAAATCCCTTTATTTTATTTATATTTAGTTAAAGTTTAAGAGTAAAGTACAATAAAATGTTTGATATCAATAGAAAAGTAAAACAGTAATCAATGTAAACTAATGGAATGGCGTTCGGTTTTAACTCGCGTCTTTACGTCGTCACGGCTGCGGATAGACTGATTTCTGTGTGCTTCGCTTACTCGTCTTTGTGTTTACCAAAGCCAAACACACATACATTCAAACTTTTCCCACATATATCGCCCGATTTTAACTTTTAGAGCCACTGCAAGCGCATTTTTTGAACAATCTTGCCAAAATTTTGCACAGCGGTTTCATCGACTACTACTACAATATCTGAGAAGTTTGCTCGTAATCGGTTCAGATTTAGATATAGCTCCCCTATATATGTTCGTCAGATTTTGGGTAATTTGCATTAATGTTGTCATTTGTCAATTGTCAAATTCCCCTTCTGCCTTTTTTTGTTCATTTAGACAAACATCTAAACCTTTATAAACGGCGTAATATGGTACATTTGCGCACATCAATTGCATATTTTATTGCCTTCCGATGGACATTTCCATTCAAATCTGTCTCTATAGCCTCAATGATGCTTCACATTTGCCAACAACATGTTTTCTTCCCATTTTTCTCCAATGCAAAAGGTGCCCAGGGGAAATTTTTCGGAAACGGCATGAATTACCATTCATTTGTAAAAGTGCTTACAAATCACATGTGGCATGTGTGTTCGCAGTCCTCTCATTCAATTACATTGTTGATTTATTTGCAAGTGTTTAATAATTTTCATTAGAATCGAAAGCAATAAAAATTCTTGAATTGCACTTTGGACAAAATAAACAAAGTGTGCACATTACTTGCAATAAATTAAACAATAATTCCATTTGACGTCATAAAAATGATGAAAGGTTGTGGGTAGTTTTTGTAACACAGGTAAGGTGTATTCATGTTGTATTGGCCTTAGGCCAGAAATAAAGTTGATATTACATTGAGCTGACACGAGGGCAGCTATATCCAAATAAGGCCTAACGTGGACCATAACAATTGTGATATCGGTTGGCCTAGCCCAAACTCACTGTTACAAATTTAAACCGAAATCAGGTTATAAATTTGCTTTTATTGGCTTATGATGGGTCTTTATGGCAGCTTTATCCAAATATGGTCTGATCTGAACCGATCTAATCCGTTCATATAAATAGTGACGTAAAAAAACTTACCGTTCCAAATTTCAGCGAAAATGCAGCTATTATCTGCTTAATCCGCAAATCAAACCTGAATCCGCAAATCTGTGTATATGACAGCTATATTAAAATATGGACAATATTCGGTTTAAATATCGGGGGCCATCATAGAACTCACTATTTCAACCAGGGCTGCGGAGTTGAGCAATTTTGAATCGACACCGACTCCACGAAGATTGCTCGACTTCAACTCCGACTCCGGAGTCGACTGCGAGCATTTAAATTATTTTGGGTAATGGCAAATTTCTTGTCTAGTGTTTGAAGCCATCTATACAACATCCAAAGGGTTCACAGAATCATGTGTAGGCCATGGGAGTAGTGTAGTTGTGCAGACAAAAAATATGCCATTACATAAAGACATGCATTGGGAAAGCAACAGCTGGGGGACAGGGTTATCAAGCGTAGGTAATGTGGTATTTATATCATAGAGGCGTTTTCGTTTTCGCAATAAATACCATACAAATACAACATACCAACGTACCAACGTACGGCCCTTGAAGCTTTTACACCTAATATGGTTGACAAGTCTTCTAAGCAAAGACGAAACGTATCCCATAGTAGTTGGTGTGTGTGCATGGTGATCCCCGGCTTTCCTTCTCGTCCTAAATCCAAAAATTGTCCGATCTGGTGATAAATCTGCACGGAAGACGGCGGTCGGACAAAACTCACTGTTCCAAATTTCAGCGAAATCGTAATAAGCCAGTAACAGGCTTGTTGTACGCCAGTAATAGGCTTGTTGTGCGCCCTTAATATTAAAGAAAAGTATACTCGAGAAACAAAATCTAAGTTAGCAATTCCGTGCTACTTAGAAAATCCTTAATTGTTTTCCATGCCACTCCCCTACTTTGATTCATTTCTGGTATTGTGTTTCCACCTAAGTGTCGGTATCTCTTAGACGCGAAAGCCGTACCATGACAAAGGAAATGCCCCAACGTCTCATTATCTTCCCCGCACGCCCTACACATGCTATCACTTGTCGCACCTATTTTGCAAAAGTGAGCTCTTTGTCTATAAGCCCCATTCTGATACCAATAGCTATACTGACCTCCCTCTTGCTTCCTTTCATTAATAACCTCGTCTTCTCAAGATCTTGATCCCCCCATAGGATTTTTGCCGTCCCATCGACCGTTTCGCTGTTCCACAATGTGGCATGCGCAATCGTCGCCCAATTCCTTAACTCGGACTGCGTCGACTCGAAAGGCTTCGGGTTAACCACGTTTATTGACAGCAGTCCTCTGGCCTTCACCGACCAAATTGTCTGCCCTTCCATTTCCCCTTACTCCGTTATGGCCCGGCACCCAAACGATGCGGATTTTCCCATCCTCAGAGAAGGCGTTTATCTCCGTCTTACACTGCAAGACATTTCGAGACCTTACCGTCCTGGTTGTTATTGCCCTTATGGCAATTTTACTGTCGGTAAAGACGTTCAGACTCGACGTCCTCGCGTTAGCACCACACCACTTTACGCATTCCGTGATCGCCCGGATCTCCGCCTGCAGGGCCGTATTATGGTCAGGCAATCTAAAACAGATCTCAGTCCCTGGGTTTTCAGTATAAACCCCCAGGCCCACTCTATCCTCTAGCTTCTATCCATCCGTGTAACATGATCTTCCAGATGGCAATACTAGGGTTTCGTCAATCCAAAACTGTGCCGATGGCAGCAATACCTCCCACTCGACTTCAAGGTTCATCTCAGGTATCCGATCGGAAACCTCTTCCCTACCTTCCAGGTTTCCTATCGTCGCCTCCATTATACCGCGATGGTATGAGCTGCTGCCATCCTCAATCCATTCTACCATCGCCTTAAGTTTCATAGCCGTAGTGGATGCCTCACACTTAATCTATATGTCAATGGGCCGGATATCTAGAATAGTCTCCAGTGCCCTAATGGGCGTAGTCCTCATCGCTCCGCCTATGCCAAGACAACATGTTCTCGGAGCCTGTTGTATGATCCTTATGTTGCACTTTTTCTCCATAGCAGTCCACCAAACTACTGAGGCGTAAATAAGTATTGGTCTAATCACGCTCCTGTAGAGCCAGTGGACTATCCTAGGATTCAGGCCCCATTTCGAGCCTATGGCCCGCCTATATAGTGCCCTATATCTGTGAGCCTTCTCCGAACGCTGCTGAATGTGACACTTCTAATTCAGTTTCCTGTCCAAGATCACACCCAAGTATCTGACCTTGTCAGATATCGATATCGTCTTATTGAGGGAACGTGGTGCTTTAAATTCGCCCACCTTCATCTTCCTCGTGAACAGGCATATTTCAGTCTTCTCTGGGTTAACATTGAGACCTCTGGGTCTAGCCCAGTCATATGCAAGACCCTTTCGGCCCTTCTGCATAGCTCGTTCGGATCCTTACCCCTTGAGAGTGTTATAACATTATCTGCGTAGCAGAGGGGTTCAAATCCCTCCTCAGTCGGCATCCGTAATAGGTCATTTATAGTGGTCACCCATAGGAGTGGCGATAAAATGCCCCCCTGTGTCGTGCCCTGTGCCACTTTCTCCCTTATATTTATGCCATTGGACCAACAATTTATCCACCTGTTCTTTATATTATGATATAACTACCATATAAACCGATCTCCCGATTTGACTTCTCGAGCCCTTAGGTTAGGTTAGGTTAGATTGAAAAGAGGGTGCATATATTAATCCGCCCCATGCCATTATGGATATACACCTAAGTCAGTATGTCCATAGTGGCTTTGGGCGAGCCCTTACAAGCCGCGATTTTTATCCAGCCATATAAACCCATCTTGGGTCTTGACTTCTTGAGCTTCTAAAGGGCTCAATTCCTATCCGATTGAAATAAAATTTTGCACGAAATGTTTTGTCATGATGTCCAACAACTGTGCCAAGTATGGTTCAAATCGGGCTATAACCTGCTATAGCTGTCATATAAACCGATCTTGGGTCTTGACTTCTTGAGCCTCTAGAGTACGCAATTCTTATCCGATGGAAATGAAATTTTGCACGACGTGTTTTGTTATGAAATCCAACAACTGCGTCAAGAATGGTTCAAATCGGTTCATAAACTGATATAGCTGCCATATAAACCGATCTTGGGTCTTGACTTCTTGAGCTTCTAAAGGGCGCAATTCCTATCCGATTGAAATGAAATTTTGCACCACGTGTTTTGTTATGATATCCAACAACTGTGCCAAGTATGGTTCAAATCGGTTCATAACCTGATATAGCTGCTATATAAACCGATCTGGGGTCTTGACTTCTTGAGCCTCTAGAGTGCGCAATTCTTATCCGATTGAAATGAAATTTTGCACAACGTGTTTTGTTATGATATCCAACAACTGTGCCAAGTGTGGTTCAAATCGGTTCATAACCTGATGTAGCTGTCATATAAACCGATCTGGGGTCTTGACTTCTTGAGCCTCTACAGGGCGCAATTCTTATCCGATTGGAATGAAATTTAGCACGACGTGTTTTGGCATGATATACAACAACTGTGCCAAGTATGGTTCAAATCGGTTCATAACCTGATATAGTTGCCATATAAACCGATCTTGGGTCTTGACTACTTGAGCCTCTAGAGGGCGCAATTCTCATCCGATTTAAATGAAATTTTGCAAGAAGTATTTTGTTTTGATATCCTACAACTGTGCCAAGTATGGTACAAATCGGTCCATAACCTGATATAGCTGTCATATAAACCGATCTTGGGTCTTGACTTCTTGAGCCTCTAGAGGGCACAATTCTTATCCGATTGAAATGAAATTTTGCACGACGTGTTTTGTTATGAAATCCTACAACTGTCCTCAGCATGGTTAAAATCGGTTCATAACCTGATATAGCTGTCATATAAACCGATCTTGGGTCTTGACTTCTTGAGCCTCTAGAGGGCGCAATTCTTATCCGATTGAAATGAAATTTTGCACGAAGTATTTTGTTATGATATCCAACAACTGTGCTAAGTATGGTTCAAATCGGTCCATAACCTGATAAAACTGCCATATAAACCGATCTTGGGTCTTGACTTCTTGAGCCTCTAGAGGACGCAATTCTTATCCGATTGAAATGAAATTTTGCACGAAGTGTTTTGTTTTGAAATCCAACAACTGTACCAAGCATGGTTCAAATCGGTTCATAACCTGATATAGTTGCCATATAAACCGATCTTGGGTCTTGACTTCCTGAGCCTCTAGAGGGCGCAATTCTTATCCGATTTGAAAGAAATTTTGCACTACGTGTTTTGTTATGAAATCCAATAACTGTGCCAAGAATGGTTCAAATCGGTTCATAACCTGATATAGCTGTCATATAAACCGATCTGGGGTCTTGACTTCCTGAGGCTCTAGAGTGCGCAATTCTTATCCCATTCGAATGAAATTTTGCACGACGTGTTTTGTTATGAAATCCAACAACTGTGCCAAGCATGGTTCAAATCGGTTCATAACCTGATATAGTTGCCATATAAACCGATCTGGGGTCTTGACTTCCTGAGCCTCTAGAGTACGCAATTCTTATCCGATTTGAATGAATTTTTACACGAAGTATTTTGTTATGATATCCAACAACTGTGCCAAGTATGGTTAAAATCGGTTCATAACCTGATATAGCTGCCATATAAACCCATCTTGGGTCTTGACTTCTTGAGCCTCTAGAGGGCGCAATTCTTATCCGATTGAAATGAAATTTTGAACGACGTGTTTTGTTATGAACTGTTCAAGAATGGTTCAAATTGGTTCATAACCTGATATAGTTGCCATATAAACCGATCTTCGGTCTTGACTTCCTGAGCCCCTAAAGGGCGCAATTCCTATCCGATTTGACTGACATTTTGCATGACTTATTTTATTCTTACTTTCAACAACTGTGTCAAATAATTTTCAAATCGGTTTAGAACCTGATATAGCTGCCATATAAACCGATCTTGGGTCTTGACTTCTTGGGCCTCTAGAGGGCGTAATTCTTATCCGATTTGAATCAATTTGTGCATGAGGTGTTTTGTTATGACATTCAACAACTGTGGCAAGTATGGTTTAAATCGGTTCATAACCTGATATAGCTGTCATATATACCGATCTTGGGTCTTGACTTCCTGAGCCTCTAGAGGGCGCAATTCTTATCCGATTTGACTGAAATTTTGCATGACGTATTTTATTCTTACTTTCCACAACTAAGTCAAATAATGGTCAAATCGGTTCAGAACCTGATCTTGACCTGAGATCCTGAACCTGAGATCTTGACTTCTTGAACCTCTAGAGGTCGCATTTATTATCCGATTTGCCTGAAATTTTGTACAACGGATCCTCTCATGACCATCAACATACGTGTTTATTATGGTCCGAATCGGTCTATAGCCTGATACAGCTCCCAATACAAATTGATTTCTCTATTTGACTTCTTGAGCCTCTAGAGGGCGCAATTCTTATTCGAATTGGCTGAGATTTTACATAGGTCTCCAACATATAATTTAATTGTGGTCCAAGCCGGACCATATCTTGATATCGCTCTTATAGCAGAGCAAATCTTTTCTTATATCCTTTTTTTGCCTAAGAAAAGATGCCGGGAAAAGAACTTGACAAATGCGATCCATGCTGGAGGGTATATAAGATTCGGCTCCGATCTTAGCAAGCTTTTTTTTTCTTTTTTCTTTAGGGGTTGTCCTTAGGGGAAAGACAATTTAATTGGGTTTTTTTGGAGAAATTTTTACGGAGTCAGATCCCCTAATCTGTCACAAAAAATCTGGCAACCGTGGTCTGATGCCACCAACGCAACGGACTGCTCCTAGTAGTCCATTTTGAGCCTACTCCTGAAAGGCTTTAAAATTCTTTGCATAATAGGTAGGTAGGCCATTCCCAGATAAAATTATTTTCTGTGTAGCGACCCTGAAGACGCAATTGTTATCCAATGTAACAGAAATTTTTCACTCTCTGTTCTGCTACGACTTCCATGTCAAATATGATTTTAACCTTATATAGCACCCATAGAAACTGTTCTCCCGATTTGAGATCTTGATTCCCTGGAAGCGGCAATTGTTGTCTTATTTGACGTTAATTAAACATAGCTGTATATTGCACGCTACTCTCTTCAAGCAATGACCTATGGCCTATGTAGCGCAGGCCACCGTAGCCCAGAGGCTAGCATGTCCACCTATGACGCTGAACGCCTGGGTTCCAATCCTGGCGAGACCTTTAGAAAAAATGTTCAGCGGTGGTTTTCTCCTCCTAATGCTGGCAACATTTGTGAGGTACTATGCCATGTAAAACTTCTCTCCAAAGAGGTGTCGCACTGTGGCACTTCGTTCGGACTCGGCTATAAAAAGGAGGCCCTTATCATTGAGCTTAAACTTGAAAGCACTCATTGATATGTGAGAAGTTTGCCCCTGTTCCTTGGTGGAATGTTCATGGACAAAATTTGCATTTGCATTACTCTTCTCAGGTGTATCGTGTGTACAGCCTTGTCCACCTTGCAGATATCATGAGCAAATACAAAAAATCATTTTTCATCGAATTTTTTGTTTGTTCTCGGCTAAGTAATATACACAGAAAAACTTAATAAAATTGAAAATTTTATTCAATTAAGACCGCTAATAGTGTATGCTTCTGGCGAATCCATGCCAACTGCGTTCGTAAAAAGCACAAACAAAGAAACATGAAAACTTAATTTTAGCAGGGAAAAGTTGAGCACCATAACATCCAGATAATCAATAAACTTGGTGGCCGTTTATTACCTTAAATCAATTAACTGTAGCCATTTGGCCTGAAATAACCTGGTTTTTATACAGTACACACACACACATATTAAGCCCAATCCATGGGTTCGAAATACTCGAGTTTTTTTTTTTGTCCATAATTGAAGAGCATAATATACCCTTAACCCCATTTATGAAATAAACAACGAAAAAATAAAATAAATATGAACTCGAAAATTGCCCACTGACCGCTTGAGTCAGGTCATATGCTGAAAACCAGGCCAACATTCAAACAAGTCCAATATTTGTTCTCTGTGTGTGTGTTTGTGTGCTGGCATTGGTTCTCTTTTCCGGCAATGTATGGGACCATTATGGGCCTTGCATTGGTGTTTGTCTACATTTTCTAAACCATAAATAGTCCATTTTGACCTTTAACAAACGGCCACATTTAAGGCTACAAGGATAGCTACAACTACAACGGAAAGACGAGAAAAATACCAACACACAACGCACTCAAAATAAACATGGAAAATTCTTGCATGAAACCATGTCCATATGTAAGACCACCGTGCCGAGTGAATGATTGAGGCTCAGCGAAGTTTGCCTTTATTTGTTTGCTTTTTGTTGTCGGCATGTGTGTTTTACACTTTTTTTACTTGCAACTCTGTAGAGCAACTGTAATGAAAACGGAATATTTAATGTTGGGGGTTTTCGCAGGGGTTTCGCTCAAGGGCCACAGAACTTTCGTTGACCATTGACTTGTATAGCCAAACAGTGAGTCAAATTTAAAAAGCCACCAAAACAGGTAGTCGTTGAGTGGAGCGCACGTGTTTTCTTTTCCCTCCTCGAAGAAAAATATCCCTATCGCGGAATGGGTACTACCTATTACGAAAAAAATGTTTAAGCCTTTTTGGAGTAGGCTCCAAACCAGACCCCAAAGACCCAACAGCTGCGATGGTGGCGTCAGACCGTAGCCTGTTGTTCTCCCCTCCTATAGGGTGGGTGCCTTGGCCCCTATAGTCCCGAGTAACGCTTCAAGCGCACAACTAGTCATCAGTCTAATAAATGAGGAACAGACGGAGACCAGAGGGATGCACAGTTCGTTCCCAGTTTCTAAGTACAGGTGGTGTTTTCGACATGGACTCAGACGGTGACAGACGTGTCAATGAAACAGTTATCGCAGCCTAATAGTGAGATGAGGGCAGCGGAATGACGGCAGAAGTGAGCAATGTCTGTGCTAAGCTCACAAGCAGACCGGGAAAGCGATCTGGGCAAGACGAAGAAGACAGAGGAGTATGTATCGGCAACGCAATCGGGTGAAAGTGCACAATGCGGGAAGGGATAGAATTCATATTTCAAGCTCTTCTACGGAAGCTGGAAAGAGAATCAAATCTCCCGAAGAGCATAACACTGCTAAAATGCTGAAGAAGGAAAAGAGCCCCCCGCTTTCAAGTACTCTGGGAAAAACAGGCCAGCTATCCCCTCCAGAGACTCCAGACAGTGTCCTGCGGAGGTAGACACAGTCATCGCAGCCTAATCGTGAGATGAGGGTAGCGGAATGATGGCAGAAGTAAGCGATGTCTTTGCTAAGCTCAAAAGCAGACCGGGAAAGTGATCCGGGTAAGACCAAGAAGACAGAGGAGTATGTACCGGCAACGCAATCGGGCGAAAATGCACAATGCGGGAAGGGATAGAAATGACATTCCAAGCTCTTCTACGGAAGCTGAAAAGAGAATCGGATCTCCCGAAGAGCATAACACTGCTAAAATGGTGAAGAAGGAGAAGAGCCCCCCGCTTTCAAGTACTCTGGGAAAAACAGGCCAGCTATCCCCTCCAGAGACTCCAGACAGTGTACTGCGTAGGTAGACAAAGTCGGAACAGGTACGAAAGAAGCTCGCACGGCCCCTGAGTCTTCATGGAGGACTGTGACTGCGAAAGGTAAGGTGGCGCCCTCTTACGCCAGAGTGGCAAGGAAGCACAAGGAAGGCAAGGAAGACCTATGCACTCATCAATAACGGCAGTGTATCCGGTAGGTTTCCAACAGAGCGAATTTTCGAACATATGACAGCTATACCAGATTATGAACCGATTTGTTGGAAGTGATACCAAAACACACACTTCAGCTCTGACTTTGTGAGCAAATGTCACCGCCGATATGTTAGTTCCTGCACCCAATAGCTACCACAATTTAAAAAAAATTGAGGTATCTTTACCAAATACAAAGAAACTAGAATTTGGCAATTTTCGATTTTGAAAAAAATGTGGGGTGAGGCACGGCCCCTGAGTCTTCATAGAGGACTGTGACTGCAAAAGGTAAGGAGGCGCCCTCTTACGCCAGAGTGGCAAGGAAGCACAACAGAGATGAGCTGACTTATGCAATCTTCAATAACGGCAGTGTATCCGATAGGATTCCAACAGATCATCGGTTCCAAATGGAGGATCTGGTAAACGAGCGAATTTTCAAACATGTGTGGAACTCTGTAGAGTTTCCTCCCATACAAATGATGAGCTGCGAGTATAAAGGGGACATCTTTATGCTGCGTTTTGCGTCGGCGGAATGTATTGATACCGTCAAACAACTCGTCGAAGGTATCCACGCTCCCTGGGAGGGCGCAGAGCTTGACCTGGTAAGAAAGATGACCATCTTTCCCAGCTCACAAAGACGATGGTCGTCATCAAGAGATGGGGCATAAATTTGCCACGGAAAGCATATTGGGAAACTTGGTAAAAGTGTAGTCCCAGAGAAATGGAAGGTCTTTCACAGGGAGCAGAAGGAGGAAAGAACTCTTTTTCCATGATATGTAAGACTACAAGACCAAGGACGTCTTTTTCAAGATTGAGAAGACCAGGATAGACAAAAATCATCATATTGAGACATCAGGCAGTGGAGGAACAGCAGACTCAATACAGCCTAATGAACAGGGTACTGACGACGAGACAATCATTGTCTCTCACAATATTGGGGGGACTAGGATAAGCAAAGATTCTGATGGTAAAACTACGAGAGACCCAACACAGTCTAATGATCAGGGCTTCGACGACGGACCCATCACCGACTTCAAGATTCGGTAGACTAGCATAGATAAAGATCCTAATATTGAAACATCAGGCAGCGCAGTGACATTAGTCTCAATGTGGCCTAACAAACAGGGAGCCGACGATGGAACCATCACCCACTCCCAAGCCCATGTACATAAGGTTTGGAAGACCATGATAAGCAAAGATACTAGTATTGAAACCTCAGGCAGTACAGGGAAGGGAAACTCAATACAGGCCAACGAACAGGGACCCGACGATGGAACCATTACCGACTTAAGAAAGATTCGGAAGACTAAGATAAGCAAAGAACCTGATACGAAAACATGAGAGTGATCTTAGACTGGAAACTTCATTGGAAGTGGAACGTACTGAGAAGGCACACAGATGTTGAGCACTTTGTAGATCGGCCGTAGGCTCAAAATGGGGCCTAAATCCGAGGATAGTCCACTGGCTCTACAGGAGCGTGATTAGACCAATACTTTCTTACGCCTCCGAAGTTTGGTGGACTGCGATGGGAAAAAAGTGCATCCTAACCGAATCGATGAGGACCACGCCCACTAGGGCACTGGAGACTGTTTTTGATATCACCCACCCTTAGTCAAACAGATTAAGTGAGGGGCAGCCACTGCGGCTATGAGACTAAAGGCAATGGGAGAATGGATTGGGAATTGGAGTAGCTCATACCATCGCGGTATGAGCTACTCCTATTCCTCGCGGTATGAGCTACTCCTATTCCTCCTGAGACCTCGATCTACACAGATGACTCTAAGATGGAGTCAGGGACTGGATTTGGGGTCTACTCTGATGCACTCAATATCAGTATGTCTCTGAGACTGCCGGCCGAGTGTTCGGTCTTTCCGGCAGAGGTCTGAGGATGGTAGCCGGACTGCAAGGGCGACCGGAGGAAGAGAAGGGAGTTGCTGGCGTTCGATAAGAAGTCGATGAATACCTTGACAGGGGTCATAACCGGACACTGTGCCATAGGCCGCATGGCGACGAGCATGGGTATACCGCACAATGACTTCTGTAGCGGTTGCCTCGATGAGGATGAAGAGGAGACTATTGAGCACTTGCTGTATTCTTGCTCAGGTCTGCAGGGACGTAGTTGTTGAAGGATTAGGGTGGTTCCGACGGGGTGTGCCATAAGCTCCGGCGTAGGTATTCATCGATAAGAAGTCGATGAATACCTTGACAGGGGTCATAACCGGACACTGTGCCATAGGCCGCATGGCGGCAACCATGGGGATACCACACAATGATTTCTGTAGGGGGTTGCCTCGATGAGGATGAAGAGCACTTGCTGTATTTTTGTTCAGGTCTGCAGGGACGTAGTTGTTGAAGGATTAGGGTGGTTCCGACGGGGAGTGCCATAAGCTCCGGGGTAGGCACATCCGTGCTTGCGTGGAGATCGGCGTTTCTTCACCCCCGCTCGGTTCTTCACCCCCGCTGGGTTCTTCACCCCCGCTGGGTTCTTCACCACCGCTCGGTTCTTCACCCCCGCTCCATTCCCCCTGACTTTCTTTTATTCGTGTATAACCTCTAGTCCGAGGTCTCACACCTTATTTCTCTTTCCCATCTTTCTAGGGTACCAGAATGGGCCAAACTGGCCTACGTGTGAACTCACCTTTGGTGGGCAAGCCACTAAACCTAACCTAACCTATTGGTAGGTTTTAATATATCTTCATTAAAATTTTATGCCATGTTTGTTTTCTAAAATAAATTTATTCTTAGGTTATGAACTGTAAACTGTTAAGATATTCGTAACAACAACATTGCCAATGGCTATTTTGACCTACAGCAATCAAAATTTTATATGCGGAAGCAGAGCTCTTGACATGCTTCCTTTGTGCAGAACCGATTGTCATTGCCTCCACAGCCACGATATTTGAAGGATTTGCATTTCTTTGATGCGGTGTCGTACCACCATCTGGTTGCAGTCTGGCAACCGGGTTTTGAAGTCCCCAAGCGTCGAGCACCTCTACACTTTGGTAAAGCTGCGAGAAATAACATATTTTGTGTGATAAGTCAATTTTTGATCAAAGATTCTAAACTTACCAGGAGCATTGGGACATTGCCCGAGAACAGCCATAAGGATTGCCAAGAAAAGTAAAATTACAAATGCGAAATTCATTTTGTTCGATTATTGATGATAGACTTGCGAGTGGATTCTGGTGAAGATTTTGCGATTTTATGACAAATTTATACTGAAGTCTCTTTAGCGTAATTTTAGTTAAATATATAAGGAAATATTTTTGTAGGTATTATTTTCCTTTATTATTGTTGCAATCAATGGTGCGATATATGTAATTTATTAAACTCTACTCTTCTTTGTTATTCCCTAAAGAAGGGGAACACATTGACCCATTTTCAATAAGGCATAGTGACACAAAAGCTTTTGCTTTCATCCAATGAAAATGCTTGCGCTTTACCATTTATATAATTGCCAGTTTTGGATAAACATGGTTTATTTTATGGAACAAAGACATGCAGCGAATATTATGATTATTCTCCGACATTCATTCAACCTCTATGATTGATTAACAGACATTAAGGAAATTTGCAGCTGTATATGAGGTAAGGTTAGGTAAGGGTAGCACTCTACACACTTTAAACAGACTCACTTGGACTATTTTAGTCAATTGTGATAGCAACTGTAGTGACAGATCAGGCTTCTAGTGGGAATCGAACCCACGACCCCCGCATTGGTAATCCGAGCACGCAACCGGAGCAACCAGGGCTGCATGTTTCTCTTGTCAATTGTATTCCTTGCAATACTGTCATATTTCTATTTAAGACTTTACGCAAATTTTGAATCACTGAATATGAGCTAGGGAAAATGTATAGGAAAATTTCATTTCCATATTGAAAGATATGGCAACAAATATTCTTCAGTTTTCTTCGCTTTTTAATACATGTATGTTTTTGTTTAAGTTGCTAACTTTGATAACTATTTTCAAATGTAGTCAGCTAAGATTTGTTGCCGAAGATATGAAATATTGAAAGGGTGAAAGTTGATTGCAACCGTGAAAACTCTTTGACTTTAATGTCTTTCATGGTCAGTGGCTACCGTAGCGCAGAGTTTAGCATGTCCGCCTATGACGCTGAACACCTGGCTTCGAATCCTGGCGAGACTATCAGAAAACAAGTAAAAGCGTGCTAAGTTCGGCTGGGCCGAATCTTTTATACCCTTCACCATTGATGGCATTTGTCGAGTTCTTTTCCCGGCATCTCTTCTTAGGCTAAAAAAGGATAAAAGAAAAGATTTGCTCTGCTATTAGAGCGATATCAAGATATGGTTCGGTTTGGACCACAATTAAATTATATGTTGGAGACCTGTGTAAAATGTCAGCCAATTCGAATAAGAATTGCGCCCTTTGGAGGCTTAAGAAGTAAAATAGAGAGATCGATTTGTATGGGAGCTGTATCAGGCTATAGACCGATTCAGACCATAATAAACACGTATGTTGCTGGTCATGAGAGGATCCGCCGTACAAAATTTCAGGCAAATCGGATAATAATTGCGACCTCTAAAAGCTCAAGAAGTCAAAATTAAAGAGCGGTTTATATGGCAGCTATATCAGATTATGGACCGATTTGAACCATACTTGGCACAGTTGTTGAACATCATAACAAAACACGTCGTGCAAAATTCATTCAAATCGGATAAGAATTGCGCCCCCTAGAGGCTCAAGAAGTCATAGGTTTATATGGCAGCTATATCAGGTTATGGAACGATTTGAACCATACTTCGCACAGTTGTTTGAAGTCATAATAAAAAACTTTTTGCAAAATTTCAGCTAAATCGGATAACAATTGCGACCTCTAAAAGCTCTAGAAGTCAAGATCCCAGATCGGTTTATATAACAGCTGTATCAGGTTATAGACCGATTTGGACTATTCTTAACACAGTTGTTGGAAGTCATAACAAAACACGTCGGCGAAATTTCAGCCAAATCGGATAATAATTGCATCCTCTAGTGGCTCAAGAAGTCAAGACCCAAGATCGGTTTATATGACAGCTATATCAGGTTATGAACCGATTTGAACCATACATGGCACAGTTGTTGGATATCATAACAAAACACGTCGTGCAAAATTTCATTCAAATCGGATAGGAATTGGGCCCTCTATAAGCTCAAGAGGTCAAGTCCCCAGATCGGTTTATATGGCAGCTATATCAGGTTATAGACCAATTTGAGCCATACTTGGCACAGTTGTAGGATATCATAACAAAATACTTCTTGCAAAATTTCATTCAAATCGGGTGAGAATTGCGCCCTCTAGTGGCTCAAGAAGTCAAGATTCAAGATCGGTTTATATGACAGGTAATGGACCGATTTGAACCCAATTTAGCACAGCTGTTGGAAGTCATAGCGGAGCACGTTCTTTTTTTGATGCTCATGAGAGGATCCGTCGTACAAAATGTTAGTCAAATCGGATAATAATTGCGACCTCTAAAAGCTCAAGAAATCAAGATCCCAAATCGGTTTATATAGCAGCTATATCAGGTTATGAACCGATTTGAACCATACTTGGCACCGTTGTTGGAAGTCATAATAAAACACTTCATGCAAAATTTCAGCCAAAACGGATGAGAACTGCGCACTCTAGACTCGCAGGAAGTCAAGACCCCGGATAGGTTTATATGACAGCTATATCAGGTTATGGACCGATTTGAACTATTTTTAACACAATTATTTTAAGTCATAATAAAACACTACACGCAAAATTTCAGCCAAACCGCATTGGATTGCGCACTCTAGACTCGCAGGAAGTCAAGACCCCAGATAGGTTTATATGACAGCTATATCAGGTTATGAACCGATTTCAACCATACTCAGCACAGTTCTTGGAAGTCATAACGAAACACCTCATGCAAAATTTCATTTCAATCGGATAAGAATTGCGACCTCTAGAGGCTCAGGAAGTCAAGATCCCAGATCGGTTTATATGGCAGCTATATCAAAACATCGACCGATATGGCCCATTTAAAATCCCATCCGACCTACTTTAATAGAAAGTATTTGTGCAAAATTTCAAACGGCTAACTTTACTCCTTCGAAAGTTGGCGTGCGTTCGACAGACAGACGGACGGACGGACGGATCGACATAAAATGTCACGACGATCAAGAATATATATACTTTATGCGGTCTCAGACGAATATTTCGAGTAGTTACAAACAGAAAGACGAAATTAGTATACCCCCATCCTATAGTGGAGGGTATAAAAAACTGTCAGCGTTGGTTTTCCCCTCCAAATTCTGGCAACATTTGTAAGGTACATGCGATGTAAAACTTCTCTCCAAAGAGGTGTCGCACTGCGGCACGCCGTTCGGACTCGGCTATAAAAGGGAGGCCCCTTATCATTGAGCTTAAACTTGAATTGCACTGCACTCACTAAGATGTGAGAAGGGCTTACTTCTTCCTACTGTTCCTTAGTGGATTATTCATGGGCAAAATTTACATTTGCATGGTCAGTGGGTTTTCAGATTTGTATACCCACCTTTATTTATACCACTACTGTGGTACAGCTTATTATAACTTAGGGCATTTGTTTGTAACTCCCAAAATGAAGAGAGATAGACCCATTGTGATTTAGCTATGTTCGTCTGTCTGTCTGTCCATATGAATTTGTGTACAATGTGCAGGTCGCAGTTTTCATCCGATTGTCCCAAAATTTGGTACAGGAAGTTTTTCGGCCTAGAGACGAAGCCTATCGAAATTGGAAAAAAATGGTTCAGATTTGGATATAGCTTCCATATATATGTTCGTCCGATTTGCAGTAATAATATAATAAAAAGGTCATTTGTTAACCGATGCTCTTGAAAATTGGAAGGAAAGGTTTTCTTACGACTCTCGACATTATTCGTGAATTTCATGGAAATCGGTTCAGATTTGGATATAGCTTCCATATATATGTTCGTCCGAGTTAATAATGCAATTAAATGGTCTTTTGTTAACCGATTGTCTCGAAATTTAGGCAGAAAGGATTCTCTCTTGACTCTCGATATTACTGGTGAATTTCATGGACATCGGTTCAGATTTTGATATAGCTCCCATATATATGTTCGTCCGATTTGCAGTAATAATGCAAAAAAGTTGTCACTTTTTAGCCCATTCTCTTGAAATTTGGTAGGAAGGATTTTCTTATGACTCTCGACATAACTGGTGAATTTCATAGAAATCGGTTCAGATTTAGATAAAGCTCTCATATATATATATAGCGCCCGATTTTCACTCCAAGAGCCACTGCAAGCGCATTTATTGACCAATATTGCCAAAAATTTTGCACAACGCTTTCCTCGACGACTGCCACAATATCTGAGAGGTTTGCTCCAAATCAGTTCAGATTTAGATATAGCTCCCATAAATATGTTCGTCAGATTTTGCCTAATTTGCAATAATGTTGTCATTTGTCAACCGTTGTTGTTAAAGTTTGAACATATGCTCGAAATGTGAAACGGATTGTTTAATAACCCATATGAAAATATCCGCCGAGGTTCATCAAAATTGGTTTAGAAATGGATATAGCCCAACTTTGTACGTATAGGGTAGGTGTAGGGTATTATACAGTCGGCACCCCCCGACTTTTGCCCTTCCTTACTGGTTTTCCCCTATCAACGTTTCGTTTAGCAACCATTTCCGCCTGCTATTTCAACTAACAAAATCTGCGGTTTCAACGACAAAATCTGATAAAATATTGAACACGGCTGAATAGGCAAAAAATTGTTGCGACACAAGTAAAAAGGAGTTAAGTTCGACCGGGCCGAACTTTTGATACCACCTCGGATATACATGTAAACCACCTTTCTTCATAATTCGGTTAAAAATGCATTATTTATGCACACATAGCAGCTATATTGAAATATGGTCCGATTTGGACCAAATACGCCACGGACATTGAGTGTTCTAATGAATACAAGTCACTGTTCAATTTTGGTTCAATATCTGGTGATTATCCAAATATAGACCGATCTGAATCATATAGAACACGGATGTCGAGAAGCCTGACAAAAGTCACTGTGGCAAATTTCAGGGAAATCTGATAAAAGATGCTGCTTTTATGGAGCCAAGACCTTAAATCGAGAGATCGGTCTACATGGCAGCTATATCAAAAACTGGACCGATCTTTGCCATCTTCAATAAGGATATCGAGGGGCCTTACACAACTCATTGTCCTTAATATCAGAGAAATCGGACAAGAAATGCGCCTTTTATGTGCCCTAGACCTTAAATCGAGAGATCGGTCGACATGGCAGCTAAAGGGTGATTTTTTTGAGGTTAGGATTTTCATGCATTAGTATTTGACAGATCACGTGGGATTTCAGACATGGTGTCAAAGAGAAAGATGCTCAGTATGCTTTGACATTTCATCATGAATAGACTTACTAACGAGCAACGCTTGCAAATCATTGAATTTTATTACCAAAATCAGTGTTCGGTTCGAAATGTGTTCATTCACCGTAACGTTGCGTCCAACAGCATCTTTGAAAAAATACGGTCCAATGATTCCACCAGCGTACAAACCACACCAAACAGTGCATTTTTCGGGATGCATGGGCAGTTCTTGAACGGCTTCTGGTTGCTCTTCACTCCAAATGCGGCAATTTTGCTTATTTACGTAGCCATTCAACCAGAAATGAGCCTCATCGCTGAACGGTGAATGAACACATTTCGAACCGAACACTGATTTTGGTAATAAAATTCAATGATTTGCAAGCGTTGCTCGTTAGTAAGTCTATTCATGATGAAATGTCAAAGCATACTGAGCATCTTTCTCTTTGACACCATGTCTGAAATCCCACGTGATCTGTCAAGTACTAATGCATGAAAATCCTAACCTCAAACAAATCACCCTTTATATCGGACCGATCTAAGCCAAATTTCTGAAAGTTGTCGAGGGGCCTAACATAACTCACTGTCCTAAATATCAGACAAATCGGACAAAAATGCCCGTTTTACGTGCCCAAGACCTTAAATCGAGAGATCAGTGTTAATGGCAGCTATATCCAAATCTTGTCTAATCTAGGCCAAATTGAAGAAGGATTTCCAAAGGTCTTACACAACTCACTGTCGCAAATTTCGGCGAAATCGGGTAATAAATGCGGTTTTTATGGGCCTAAAACGCCAAATCGGCGGATCGGCCTATATGGGGGCTATATCAAGATATGGTCCGACATAGTCCATCTTCAAACTTAACCTGCCTATGGACAAACAAGGAATCTGAGCAAAATTTCAGCTCAATATGCCTATTTTTATACCCTCCACCTTTGGATGGGGGTATACTAATTTCGTTATTCTGTTTGTAGCTCTTGGAAATATTTGTTTAAGACCCCATAAAATGTATATTTTATTGATCGTCGTCTCATTTTAAGTCAATCTAACCATGTCCGTCCCTCCGTCCGTCCCTCCGTCCGTCCCTCCGTCCGTCCCTCCGTCCGTCCCTCCGTCCGTCCCTCCGTCCGTCCCTCCGTCCGTCCCTCCGTCCGTCCCTCCGTCCGTCCCTCCGTCCGTCCCTCCGTCCGTCCCTCCGTCCGTCCCTCCGTCCGTCCCTCCATCCGTCCCTCCGTCCGTCCCTCCGTCCGTCCCTCCGTCCGACCCTCCGTCCGTCCCTCCGTCCGACCCTCCGTCCGTCCCTCCGTCCGTCCCTCCGTCCGTCTGTCTGCCGAAAGCACGCAAACTTTCGAAGGTGTAAAGCTAGCCGCTTGAAATTTTGCAGAAATACTTGGTTTTTAATGTAGTAAGGTAGGGATTGTAAATGAGTCATATCGGTCCATGTTTTGATATAGCTGCCATATAAACCTCATGACTACTAGAGGGCGCAATTCTTATCCGTTTTGGCTGAAATTGTGCATGAGGTTGTTTGTTATGGTTTCTAACAACTGTCCTTAGTATGGTTGAACTCGGTCCATAACCTGATATAGCTGCCATATAAACCAATCTGGGATCTTGACTTCTTGAGCCTCTAGAGGGCGCAATTAATATCCGATTTTGCTGAAATCTTGGATGACGTGTTTTGTTATAACTTCCAACAACTGTGCCAAATACGGTTGGAGTCAGTCCATATCCTGGTATAGCTGCCATATAAACCAATCCGGGGTCTTGACTTCTTGATCCTCTACAGGGAGCAATTCAATTGTACGAAGTATGGTTTAACTCGGTCCATAACCTGATATAGCTGTCGTATAAACCGATCAGGGGTCTTGACTTCTTGAGCCACTAGAGGTCGCATTTATTATCCAATTTAGCTGAAATTTTGCATGACCTGTTGGAATCAGTCCATACCCTGGTATAGCTGCCATATACACCGATCTGGGGTCTTGACTTCTTGAGCCTCTAGAGGATGAAATTACTATCCGATTTGGCTGAAATTTTGCATGAGGTGTTTTGTTGTGACTTCCAACAACTGTGCTGAGTATGGTTCGGTCTATAACTTGATATAGCTGCCTTATAACCGATCTAGGGTATTGACTTTTTGAGCCTCTAATGTACGCAATTATTATCCGATTTGGTTGAAATTTTGTTCAACGGCTTCTCCCATGACCTTTAACGTACGTTTCGAATATGGTCTGAATCGGTTTAGAGCCTAATGCAGCTCCCCTATAAATCGATCTCCCTATTTTACTTCTTGGGACCCTAAAGGGCGTAATTCTTACTACATTTGGCTGAAATTTTACACAACTAATTCTGCTATGGTCTTCATTATTCAATTCAATTATGGTCCAAAATTAACAATAACTTGATATTGTTACAATTACATAGCAATTTTTTTCTTTTACCTTTTATTTGCCTAAAAATGGATACCGGGATAGGGCTCGACAAATGCGATTCATGTTGGAGGGTATATAAGATTCCACTTGGCCGAACTTAGCACACTTTTACATGTTCATTCTATTTCGATGAAGTTTGAAACAGTGAGCTTTGGTACCCCACTGCACCTTTTTGTCGAATAACGACCAGATCGGACCATCAAATCCAATAGCGTTCATCTTTGGGCCAAAATAATGACTTTTGCAACATTTTATGGAAGCCGGACAACCTGTACCTTGATTGCAAGAATATATGGACAGACGGACAAGGCCTAATTGAATCAGAAACTATTGGTTGCCCAAAAAGTAATTGCGGATTTTTCATATAGTCGGCGTTGACAAATTTTTTCACAGCTTGTGACTCTGTAATTGCATTCTTTCTTCTGTCAGTTATCAGCTGTTACTTTTAGCTTGCTTTAGAAAAAAGTATATTTGAATAAAGTTCATTCTAAGATTTATGAAAAATGCTTTTACTTTCTTTTAAAAAATCCGCAATTACTTTTTGGGCAACCCAATAGTTCCAATCCGATCGGTATACTTTTCGACGGGTCTAGTTCTTCTGCTTCTTAGCATTGCAAACTAATGCACGAAGTTTTAATACCCTGTATCACAGTGGTGGTGTAGGGTATAATGACACTTCCCCAACAAAAATGGTGTGTTTTTCACAAGGATTTCCCAAACTTTTATTTTTTTGCGCCTAAACGAAATTTTTAAAACTATTTCAAAATCATAATCAGAAGCATGCAGCACTTATATTCAAAACAAAATGTTGTCAATCAATATTTTAACTTTTCTAAGACGAAACTTTTATTTACTTATCAAAGAATAATGTCATATCTCCAATTAGAGTTTTAAATGACTTCTTAAATTTGTCTAGTTCTTGCTTATGCTACATCTACACACTCTCAGTTACGCTTGCAACGCTCTTCACAAGCATCCTTTGAGCAAAAACGATTGTCATTGCCTCCGCAACCACGATATTTGAAGGATTTACAGGATTTTGATGCGGTGTCGTACCACCATCTGGTGGCTTTATGGCAACCGCGTTTTGAAATTCCCAATCTACGTGGTCCTTTACATTTTGGTTGAGCTATAGAGAAAAATATTGGGCATTAAAAGTGAACTAGGCACTCAAAATTGTAACTTACATGGAGCATTGACACATTGTCCTTGAACAGCCAAAAGGAATGTTGTGAAAAACAGTAGAGCGAAAATGAAGTTCATTTTGTTATTTAGCAACAGATATGCCTGCAGATGAGTTCTGATGAAGATTTAGCACATTCGATGCATATTTATACCAATCACTCTTATATCAGTCATTGGGTGAAATATATACGGAAATATATTAAAGGGCATTGTTAAATGGAGTTTCTTTATGCAGCCTTTATAAACCATACAAAGAGGGAGGCGTAAAAAGACTGAACTTTTGTTTGAGTTATTCCACAGCTTTAGATACAAAATTCATTCAATTATAAAGGAAAACCATTTAATGGCTATGATTACCTCAACTTGAAGCTAGTGACACAATTTAAAATCGCATTGTTCTCGACATTGCGGAACAGTACCGCGTCCATGTTAGCATTGACATCTAAAAGGCTTGAAACAATGTGAAGACTGACACATTAATGCAATCATTAGACCTGTATTGGGTGGACCGAGTCTTAAGGGACTGGTAATCAAAATGCTAAGGAACGATGGATAAGATGTAGCTCCCATGACATAAGGATAAGGTTACACGGGACACGCCGTCGGGAGGTATTTTACCGCCACTGCTATGGGTGACCACCATAAATAGCTTACTATGGATACTAATTGAAAGGGGATTTGAAGCCATCTGCGATGTTTTAATACTTCTACAATACTTCTGTGTAGGGATTTGGAATTGTCTGCGAAATTCTTATACTTCTAGAGTGTTATACAGAAAGGCCGAGAGGGTTTTGAAGATGTCATGTGACTGCATTAACCTGAGAAGACTGAAATCTGCCTGATAACAAAGACGTGGAAGATGAGTCAACTCGAAATGCCACGTTTCCCCAATGAAACCATTTCGATAACTCACAAAGTCAAACATTTGGGACTGATATTGGATAGAAAACTGAGCTTGAAATGTCACATCTAGGAGATTTCTGAGAAGGCTCACAGGTGTAGACAACCTTTATCCGAGGATTGTCTACTAGCTCTATAGATACATACATCATTATTCCAAAACTAACTTATGCCTCTGTAGATTGGTAGATGACGAAGGAGAAGAAGTGTAATGTTAGGACATTCAAACAGGTCCAGAAAAGATGCTGTAGGTGAGGCGATGAATATCCCACCTACTAGGGCAAGGCGGACAGTTTTAGACGTCTGAACCAAAGACATTCCGATTAATAATGAGGGAGCTAATGAGAGGCAATGAGAGGTCACCGTAGCGCAGAGGCTAGCATGTCCGCCTATGACGCTGAACGCCTGGGTTCGAATCCTGGCCAGACCATGAGAAAAAATTTTCAACGGTGGCTTTTCCCTCCTAATGCTGGCAACATTTTTGAGGTATTATGCCATGTAAAACTTCTGTCCAAAGAGGAGTCGCACTGCAGCATGACATTCAGACTCAGCTATAAAAAGGAGGCCCCATATCATTGAACTACTTGAATCGGACTGCACTCATTGATATGTGAGAAGTTTACCCCTGTTCCTTAGTGAAATGTTTATGGGCAAAATTTGCAATTTGCAATGGGGCTGTGAGACTTAAAGTAATAGGAGCAGGTCAATTCAAAGGGGGATAATCGAGGCGTCTATTGGAAAGCAAGAAGAATTGGAAGAGGTTTCCGATCGGATAACTGTGATGGCACTTGAGGTCGAATGTGAGATACTGTTCTATCGGTACATTCTTGGATTGAGAGAACTCTGATATTGCCATCTGTAAGATCATGCTATACAGATGGATCAAAGCTGAGAAACAATGTGAGTCTGGTGTCCTCATTAAGAACTCAGGGACTAAGATATGTTTCCAAGGTTTGGTCGCAGAAAAGTGGGTGGTCTTCCACAGGGAGGAGATGGAGGTAGGAAATCTCCTTGTGGTTGGCCTTGATCAAGTGACAAGTTTGGCCAAGATTAAAGCCAAAGCGCACTACGGAAGCAAGGCTGTCTTTTTCAATATTGAGAGGACTAGGAGAGGCACTGCAGTGGCGAGAGACCCAACACAGCCTAACGAACAGGGACCCGACGATGGAACCATCACCGATTTCGAGATTAGGAAGACTATGATAGGTAAAGATCCTAATATTGAAACATCAGGCAGCGTAGATACAGAAGTCTCAATGCAGCCTAACGAATAGGGAGGCGACAATGGAACCATTTGGAAGGCCAAGATAGGCAAACATCCTCGTAGTGAAACATCAGACAGTACAGGGGTGGGAAACTCAATACTGCCTAAGGAACAGGGACCCGAACCATTACCGACTTTATAAAGATTCGGAAGACTAGTATAGGCAAAGAATCTGATACGAAAACATCAGGCAGTGCAGTGACAGGAAAGTCAATGCAGCCCAATGAGAAGGGTGAGAGCGATGAGATCATCACCCATTCCCAAGAAGCCCATTTACTGGAGGACCAACGATTGAGGTTATCCAGATAAAACTCCACCAGAGCGAGACACATTCTTTAACATCAGCCTTATTTGTGCCCATGGCCCGAAGGAAGACAAGGACGAGCAAAACAAGGGAATTTTCTACGAGCGCCTAGAGAGAGAATATGGCCTCTGCCCCACCCATGATATTCAAATCGTTCTGGGAGATTTTAATGCGAAGATAGGGAATGAAGACATCTTTGGTCCAACATTTGGAAAGTTTAGCCTCCACGAGATAACGTCCAGTAATGGGTTGAGGCTAGTAGATTTCGCCGCGGCAAAAGACATGGCAGTTAGTAGCACCAGATTTCAACATAAAAATATTCAAAAAGCCACATGGCTGTCACCCGATCAAAACACGAGAAACCAAATTCATCACGTTGTGATAGATGGAAGGCGTTCATCTAGCGTGAAAGCACTCCTTGTTCCGATGCTATAATGGCGCAGTCGCAAACTATTGCCCACTCCATGGAAAATGTCGCGAAATCCGTACTTGGGTACCGAAAGACTCCTCCAAGAAAACCATGGTACGACCAAGAGTGTCGAGATGCTACTGAAGCCAAGGTTGCGGCATATAGAGCAACCCTGTAATTAGTGGCAACGCGCCAGATGAAGGAAATGTATCGGGTGAAAAGGAGAGAGGAGAAACGTCTATTCCGCACAAAGAAAAATCAAATGGAAAGACGTGAGTGTGAGCGAGTTGATATGTACAGGAGTCAAAAGGAAGTCCAGAAATTCTACCAAAGAAATAAACATCAAACCGATGACTTTGGTGCAGGCACATCCTCCTACAGAGACAAAGAAGGAAATCTGGTAACTGACACAGATAACATACTGAGGATATGGAAAGAACATTTTACCCAACTGCTAGTGTCCGACGTTGGCGTCGAAGAGGATACCGCAGAACCAATCCCGGATGATGGTATTGTAGGACTGCCACAATTTAAATTAAAAGAATATTCTCCGAACTTCGTGTTTCAATCTTAACAATTTCAAACAAAACTGGAAATTTTATTTCAATACATAAAAAGTATTTTCTACAATAAATCCAAAGGCTCCTTAGACTATATTATTTTAAAAACTAACAAAGTAAAATACAGTACTAATATTGTGGAGATATAGTCACCACAGTATAGAATATTTACCTCCTAGTCAGAATGAGGTCCATGTAGCAGTGAGCCGACTAAAGAACAACAATGCAGCAGGAGCCGACGGTTTACCCGCTGAACTATTTAAGACCGGATGCGACACGCTGATAAGGCGTATGCATCAGCTTATCTGCGCAATCTGGCTAGAAGAACGAACGCATACCCGATGATTGGAACCTCAGCATACTATGTCCCGTACACAAGAAAGGAGACAAGACGGAATGTGCCAACTGCAGGGGGAATAAGTCTACTCTCCATCTCATACAAGATATCCTCGAGCGTACTGTGTGCAAAATTATAGCCTAAAGTCCATGAGATAATTGGGCCCAATCAATGCGGCTTTAGACCTGGTAAATCCACCCTAGACCAGACATTCACACTGCGCCAAATCCGGTAAGCCGCCTTCGATACTCCTTTCCGTTCAAAGGTATTTCAAGTCATGTCTGAGTTTGGTACCCCTGCAAAATTACTGAGACTCTGCAGGATGACACTTGCTGATACGCGTTCCTCAGTAAGAATAGGAAAGAATCTCTCGGAATCATTTAGTACCAAACGAGGCTTCAGACAAGAAGACAGCCTATCGTGTGATCTCTTTAATATCCTACTGGAGAAGATTATACGAGATGCAGATGTGAATAGATATGCCACACTAATCACAAGAGAGCACATGTTACTCGCCTATGCCGACGACATCGACATCACAGGTCGGTCACCGGAAGTAGTAACTGCAGCCTTTGAAAGAATCGAAAGAGAGTCAGTGAAAATGGGTCTGGCAGTAAATGGAGATAAGACGAAATGGATGGTTTCAACTCCCAAAAAGCCCTGCACAACCAAGCAGATAAAGAAAATGGAGAAAGTTGGGAACCACAACTTTGAGAGAGTCAGTAACTTTATCTACCTCGGGACCGCCGTAACCGAAACGAATGACACCAGTTTTAAGATTAAGCAAAGAATAATACTGGCAAACAGATGCGACTTTGTACTAAGTAAGCAGTTTAGAAACAAGGCCACCTCTCGACAGACGAAGACTACACTTTACAAGACACTGATACTACTCGTGCTGTTATATGGTTCTGAAGCATGGGTACTTGTGAAAGCAGACGAGGCAGTACTTGGAGTATATAAGAGAAAGATTCTTTGTAAAATATATAGACGAGTTTGCGTTAATGGAGAATATGGGCGAGGTATGAACCTTGAGCTGTATGATGACGATAGCATAGTTACACGCATCAAAATACAACGGCTGCGTTGGCTAGATCATGTTGTCAGAATGGATGAAGAAGCTCCAGCAAAGAAGTCTTTTGAAGGCAAACACGGTGGTACATGCAAACCGGGAAGACCAAAAGCCCGATGGAAAGATCAAGTTGTGGAAAATGACAATTTGATTTAAAAAACAGACTAAATGATGACTATTTATAGTCATTAATAGACAACTACCACATGATGATCAAAGTTATCGGCGTCAAGCCACTCTTAGAGGGTAGTAGCAAAATTGAAAATTTTGCCCATGAACATTCCACTAAGGTACAGGGGCAAAGTAGTAGCACTAACATTTAAGCTAGCGCCATCTACTGGCTGTTTTCAAATGGGTTTAGTTGATCCAATTGAAAACAGCCACTAAATGGTGCTAAATTGGAGAACACAAAGAGGGCAGAGTGGTCAAAATTGGCGGGTTTTGGTGATAACCAGGAGGGCCGCACACCTCCCAAACCCGCCAAACGGATTTATTGACCAATCACTACAATATGGGTATCAAATAAAAGATATTTGAGAGTAGAAAGCGAATCTTATATCCAATTGTGAGACTAAGTATTTCGTGAGACCACCAAAAAACCCCTCAAATCGGAGATATTTACCGATCATGGCAGTATGGATCTTAAATGAAAGGTCTTTGGGAATAGAGCGCAAAATTTACTTCCATTTTTGAGACCAAGTCTCTGGTAAACCACCGCACCCTCATACAGGACTGTTACTTATTGAGGTTTAAATAAGAGGTTTTTGAGAGTAGAAAAATCCACAGGAAAATTGGAACACATTTTCAACTGAAATTAGGCGGAAGAGTACTATTCTCCAACATGGCATTATCGGTCGCAGCGGAGCGGGCCGGGCTCAGCTAGTCTTATACATAAAAATGAATTTGTGTTTGATTGTTCCGCATAAACTCAAAAACAGCTGAACCGATTACCTTGAAACACAGATTGTGTAGGTTGGTCTGGAAGGATGCATAGGCTATCTAATTTTTTGATATCGGAAGGGGGGCGGACCCTCCCCCTTACCCGAAAAGTACTACCCAAAAATTAAAGTGTAGCGACAGGGACAATATGGGACTTAAAAGAAAGGTATACAGGAGCAGAGTACGAATTTCATACTAAAGACTGGGGGGCCGCCCCAACCTCAAAACCCCCTAAAATAGGTTTATTCGACGATAATGACAATATGGGACACAACTGAAGGGTATTAGGGAGTGGATTGCGAACATGGGCTTGAAAGAGGAACAGACTTTACAATTTGTTGATATCGGAAGGGGGCGGACGCTCCCCTGTTACCCCAAAAATATTACCCAAAATCAAAAGTGGTCCCTTATGACAATATGGGTATCAAATGAAAGGTATTGAAGAGTAGAATGCGAACATGGTGTTAGAAATCGGGTCCAAATACCCAGAAAGTCGCCCTTACCCGAAAACTCCTCCAAGCAGACAAATTGAACGTTCACATCAATATGGGGCTCAAATGAAAGGTATTCGGGAGTAGATTACGAATCTCGTATACAAAATAAGATTGAAGCATAGGAGGTCACACCAATCCCCCGAAACGCCCCAAATTGGCATATTAACCAATTATGAGTATATGGGACTCGGTTTGTTTGTTTGTTCCGGCTAAACAGATTTTCTTAAAATTTGCACAGATTGTGTAGGGTTTTGTGGAGGGAAACACATAGGTTATATAATTTTTTGCTGTCGAATGGGGGTCCACTCCAACCGAAAACACAACTTTAAGTATGGCACGTAGCTTATATTTACTTTAAAGGCCAAGTGTCTGGGAGTCCACCCCATCCCCGAAATACCCCGTAAACAGGAAATATTTCAAATGTGGACTCAAAAGAAAGGCATTTGGGAGTGAGTAAAATTTTGCCCATGAACCAAGCAGGGGTAAATTTCTCACACATCAATGAGTGCTTTCCGACTCAAGTTTAAACTCAATGATAAAATCCCTTTTTTTATAGCCAAGGCCGAACGGCGTGCCGCAGTGCGACACCTCATTGGGAAGAATTTACATGACCATGCATAGATTGGTACCACGCAAATCTCGTCGGCATTACAATAAGGGACAACCACCGCTTTAAATTGTTTTCGATGTTCTCTCCAGGATTTGAAGGCAGGCGTTCAGCGTCATATGCGGATATGGGCTACAGTGGCACGAATTCGATTTCCACATTAAAGGCGAAGTGTCCCCACCTTACAAGAATACGGCTCTAGCTAAATTGAATCAGGAAGTGATTCTAAGTCGATGGGTGTACTTATCAAAGCATGCAGCACTTGTAATCAAAATAAAATGTAGTTGTTCAATGTTTTAATTTTTCTAAAAAAATACTTTTATTTATTTATCAAAGAATAATGTCATATCTCCTGTTGGTTGACTTCTTAAATTGTTCTAGTTTTTGCTTATGCTACATCTACACACTCTTATTTACGCTTACAACGCTGTTCACAAACTTTCTTTGTACAAAAACGATTGGCATTGCCTCCGCAACCAAGATATACGAAGAATTTACAGGATTTTGATGCGGTATCGTACCACCATCTGATGGCTGCATAGCAACCGCGTCCCGTAATTCCCAAACTGGGTGGTCCTCTACATTTTGGTTGAGCTGTAGGGAAAAATATTAGGCTTTAAAAGTAAATTAGGGACTCAAAATTGTAACTTACGTGGAACGTTGGCACATTGTCCTTGAACAGCCAAGAGGAATGTTGTGAAAAATAATAGAGCAAAAATAAAGTTCATTTTGTTATTAAAGATTTTCTTGTTGATGAGTTCTGATAGAGATTTAGTACTTTTGATGCATATATATACCAAAAACACTTATATCAGTCATTGGGTGAAATAATATACGGAAATATATTAAAGGGCATTGTTAAATGAAGTTTCTTTATGCAGCCTCTATAAATCATACAAAAAGAGGGGGGTAAAAAAACTGAACTTTTGTTTGAGTTATTCCACAGCTTTAGATACAAAATGCATTAAATTATAAAGGAAAACAATTTAATGGCTATGATTACTTGAAGCTAGTGACACAATTTAAAAACGCATTGTTCTCGACATTGCGGAACACCAAATGCCATACGCCAAAATATAACATTTATACCGCCCCCCATACAGTACATGTTTGCGCTAAGCATTGACATCTAAAAGTCTATAAACAATATGAAGACCGACACATTGATTCAATTGTTAGCATTGTACTGGATGGACCGAGTCCTTGGGGACTGGTAAGCAAACTTTTAAAGTACGATGCACAGTAGGATAGAACAGAAAAAAAATTGGGTAATAAATAAAGCTTTTATGAGCTTCAGACCCTTAATCGGCATATTGGTCTATATGACAGTTATATGTAAATATAGTCCGATCCGAACCATATTTGGAACGGATGTCGGGAGACCTAAAACTACGCGCTGTTTCAAAATTCAGTGAAATCGGTAAAAAAAAATAAAGCTTTTATGGACTTCACACCCTTAATCAGGAGATCGGTTTATATGGCAGCTATATCTAAACATAATCCGATCTGAACTATATATAGGTCAGATGTTGGGAGGTTTAAACTAACCCACCATTTCAAATTTCAGCAAAATCGGTAAAAAAATAAAGCTTTTATGGCCTTCAGACCCTTTATCGGCAGATCGGTCTATATGGCAGCTATATCTAAATATAGTCCTATCTGAATCATATTTGGGTCAGATGTCGGAAGGCCTAAAAATACTTACTGTTTCAAATTTCAGCGAAATCGGTTAAAAAATAAAACTTTTATGGGCTTCAGACCCTTAATCGGGAGAACGGTCTGTATGGCAGCTATATCTAAATATAGTCCGATCTGAACCATATTTAGGTCAGATGTGGGGAGGTCTAAAACTACTCACTGTTTTAAATTTCAGCGAAATCGGTTAAAAAATAAAGCATTTTGGGCTTTAGACCCTTTATCTGGAGATCGGTCTATATGGCAGCTATATCTAAATATAGTCCGATCTGAACCATATTTACGTCAGATGTGGGGAGGCCAAAAACTACTCACTGTTTTAAATTTCAGCAAAATCGGGTGATAAATAAAGCTTTTGTGGGCTTCAGACCCTTTATCGGCAGATCGGTCTATATGGCAGCTATATCTAAATATAGTCCGATCTGAGCCATATTTGGGTCCTATGTTAGGAGGCCTAAAACTACTCACTGCTTAAAATTTCAGTGAAATCGGGTTATAAATAAAGCTTTTATGGCCTTCAGATCTTTTATCGGCAGATCGGTCTGTATGGCAGCTATATCTAAATATAGTCCGATCTGAACCATATTTGGGTCAGATGTCGGAAGGCTTAAAACTACTTACTGTTTCAAATTTCAGTGAAATCGGTTAAAAACTAAAGCTTTTATGGGCTTCAGACCCTTTATCGGCAGATCGGTCTATATGGCAGCTATATCTAAATATAGTCCGATCTGATCCATATTTGGGTCAGATGTCGGAAGGCTTAAAACTACTTACTATTTCAAATTTCCGTGAAATCGGTTAAAAACTAAAGCTTTTATGGGCTTCAGACCCTTTATCGGGAGATCGGTCTATATGTCAGCTATATCTAAGTATAGTCCGATCTGAACCATATTTGGGTCGGATGTCATAAGACCTAAAACTACTTACTGTTTCAAATTTCAGCGAAATCGGGTTATAAGTAAATCATTTATGGGCATTAGACCCTTTATCGAAAAATCGGTCTATATAGCAGCTATATCCAAATATGGTCCGATTTGGCCCGTTCAAGGACTTAACCAGATATGCTTAAAAAAGACGTATCTGTGCCAAATTTCAGCTCAATATCTCAATTTTTGAAGGTTGTAGATTGATTACAACATACGGACGGACAGACGGATAGACAGACAGACACACGGACATCGTTAAATCGTCTTAGAATTTTACGACGATCCGAAATATTTATACTTTGTAGGGCCGGAAATTGATATTTCGATGTGTTGCAAACGAAATGACTAAATTAATATACCCCCTATCCTACGGTGGTGGGTATAAAAACACTAAACATAGAAAAACACCACCTGAAATGTCATAACGATCAAGAATATATATACTTTATGGGGTCTTGGACGCATATTTCGAGCTGTTACAAACGGAATAACGCAATTAGTATAACCCCGGCATAAAAAGACATTACCTCGAATGGGGAATCCGTGCTGTGCATTTTGACAATTCGAAGGGTTTTTCCAATTTTTAAATAAACCAGTAAAAGTCGGCTCGGACCCGATCCCACTCCCCCACTCCCCAACGCTGGTAACGTCCCTGGTCGGAGCTATATTTAAATCTGAGCCGTTAGGTTAGGTTAGGTTTAACTGGCAGTCTGCCATCAAACTCAGGTTTTCATCCATTGTGATACCACAGGAACCGAAGAAGAAAGATGCCGTCTAGTTCCTACCGTTGAACTATCCAGATCGCTTTAAAATATCCAACAACTTGCGAATGTTCATATCCGCTAAATCAGACAGGTTCTCAAAGAAATGAAAACCTTAAGTGGAAGTCGTTCTGACTGCTAGTTCGGGACACACACGCAGAAGGTGTTCTATAGTCTCTTCTTCTTCGATGTATTCACAGCTTCTGCAAAAGTCGTTGCTGGCAACCTTTATTCTGTCAGCATATTGGACAGTGGCCCGTCATGTCGGACACAATGACTGAGACTATTCTATTCTAGCCAGTGACAGCAAAGCCGTAGACCTCTTGAAGTCTAGATTAGGCCACATAGTTTTCGAATGCTCACAGCCCCCTCTTTGTGACCATCTATCATTCGTTGTCTTTCAGGCCTGCTCCTGAAAACTTAGCTTACATGTCGCTAGAGGCATACCCATGAATTCCAGTATCCCTGAAATGTGTTGGGTAGTTCCTAGTCTCGCAAGCTCGTCCGCTTTACAATTCTCTGGGATATTTGTGTGGCCCGGCACCCAGAACAGGTGAATTTTGAACTAATCAGCCATGTCGTTTAGAGATCTGCAAAAGTCGAGGGCTGTTTTTGTGTTCAGAAATAAGTTTTCCAGGGATTTAATGGCTGCCTGACTGTATGAGAAGATATTTATGCCATTCCACCACTTCCCTAATTGCAAGGATCTCCGCTTGATGCACACTGCAGTGGTCGGGTAACCTATTCGATATAACCAGTTCTTGATCTTTAGAGTACACTCCAAAACCCACCTGGTCGTCTAAGTTGGGACCATCCGCATAGAAGTCTATGTAACTTCTGTTACCAGGGATATCGTAGTTCCAATCGGTTCCATCAGGAATAGTGGTACTGTACTTTTTCTTATCAAAAAGCGGTTCAGGTAGGGTGTAATCCACACTGCCTGAAACATCGGATATTGTATCAAGGATAACACAGTGTTCGTAGCCGCCACATGACCAATGAGAAAGCTCCCTCAGCCTGACGACAATGATCGCAGCAATTCGCCTAGTCACAATGTCCAGAGGCATTAGGTGTACCATTAAATTCAGTGCCTCAGATGATGTCGTCCTCAGTGCGGCTGTGATACACAAACAAGGCATCCTTTGGATCCGATTGAGTATTGAGCAGTGGTTGGACTTTTGAAGCGCCGTCCACCAGACCACAACACCATATAGCATTATTGGTCTGGCAACTGCAATATATACCAAATGCATGATGCGCGGTCTAAACCCCTTACTTTTGCCAATGACTCTCTTGAAGGTGTATAGGCCAATACTTGCCTTTCTTGCCCTTTCTTCAGATGTTGTCGTCCTCAGTACGGCTGTGATGCACAGACAAGCCATCCTTTGGATCCGTTTGAGTATTGAACAGTAGTTGGACTTCTGAAGTGCCGTTCACCAGACAACAACACCATATAGCATTATAGATCTGACAACTGTAGTTTATACCCAATGTATGACGCGCGGTCTAAACCCTTATTTTTGCCAAAGGGCTCCCTTGAAAGTGTATAGGCCAATAGTTGCTTTTCTTGCCCTTTCATCGGATGGAGTCGTCCTCAGTTCGGCTGTGACGCACAAATAAGCCATCCTTTCAATCCGTTTGGGTATTGAACAGTAGTTGGACTTTTGAAGTGCCGTCCACCAGACCACAACACCATATAGCATTATAGGTCTGACAACTGCAATATATACCCAATGTATGACGCGCGGTCTAAACCCTTATTTTTGCCAAGGGCTCCCTTGAAGGTGTATAGGCCAATTGTTGCTTTTCTTGCCCTTTCATCGGATGGAGTCGTCCTCAGTGCGACTGTGATGCACAGGCAAGCCATCCTTTCAATCCGTTTGAGTATTGAACAGTAGTTGGACTTTTGAAGTGCCGTCCACCAGACCACAACACCATATAGCATTATAGGTCTGACAACTGCAATATATACCCAATGCATGGCACGCGGTCTAAACCCCCAACTCTTTTACAAATGGCTCTCTTGCAGGTGTATAGGGCAAGAGTTGCCTTTCTTGCCCTTTCTAAAATGTTAGATTTGAAGTTCAATTTCCTGCCCAGCAAAACCCTGAGATATTTTGCGCTTTCTGTAAATGGAACATTCTCTCCTCCCAAGTAGACAGATGCCGCTGTAGGAAACTTGTATCTCCCGCTGAAAAGAACTACTTTTGTCTTGCACGGATTTACGCCTAGACCATTTTCGGTAGCCCACTTTGCGGTGGCACTTAGAGCTACCTGTAGTATAGATCCCTTAGATTGCTGGGAAACTTTCCCTAACCGCAATTCCCACGTCATCAGCATACGCGACCACTTTTAAACTTTTATCTTCCAGAGACAATAAATTTGGGTTGCCCAAAAAGTAATTGCCGATTTTTCATATAGTCGGCGTTGACAAATTTTTTCACTGCTTGTGACTTTGTAATTGCATTCTTTCTTCTGTCAGTTATCAGCTGTTACTTTTAGCTTGCTTTAGAAAAAAAGTGAAAAAAAGCATATATGATTAAAGTTCATTCTAAGATTTATTAAAAATGCATTTACTCTCTTTTAAAAAATCCGCAATTACTTTTTGGGCAACCCAATATATTGTTAATGGCTATATTCCAATGTAGAGGAGACAGTACACCTCCTTGAGGAGTTCCTCTGCTGGCACATTTTTTAGATCCACAGATCCCAAGCCTGCTGTAATGCATCTTTTAGTGAGTAGAGTTGATACCTAGAAACTCCAACTCCTTCATGATTGACGTCGGTTTTACTTGTTGAAAGCACCTTCATGTCAAGAAATGCTACCATTGGTTTATACAGGCTAAGGAGCCCATCCTCTCAGTACTTGTCAAAGAATTAAATCGGTGTGTCGGTCCTAACATTGTTAGAAGCCCTCACGATGTCAATGCGTGCCATCAACTTATACATCGTGGCAACGGAAGATATTTCTATTTTAGGAACAACTTCGTACAGGGCGTTCTCCAGAGCCTTTCATTTCATTAAAAATTTCATACAATTTTTAATTTTTGTAAACAAATCTATTCAAAAAAAAAAAGCTTTAACATTTTTCCAATAGCATCATTTGCAGTACATAAACCCTTTATTTTATTATCTTCTATAAGTGAGTGATGCTAACAAAAACAATCAGTTTTGAAGCTTATTGTGGGTGGATGGGACGTATGGCTAAAAGAATTCACAATGTGTTTAAGAAACATTTCCGTGTGTATTTTATCCGAACTACCACTTTTGCTTTTTGGATAAATAGGCCTTGAAAGTATTAAATCTTCAGCAATAATCAGCTACAAGTAAACCTTGATCTGTATGTCTAGATGAAATTAATTTTTGCAATGTTATTTTTCGATACCTTCCTTTTGGCCTTTCAAGGACAATGTGCCGTTGCTCCATGTAAGTTGTAAATGCGTTCCTCTATTTACTTTTTAACTAAACATTGGTTTCTCCATAGCTACACCCAAATGTAAAGGTCCACGACGCTTGGGGATTTCAGCACCAGGTTGTCGTAGTAGAACCAGATGGTGGTACGACACCGCATCAAAGGAATGAAAATCCTTCAAATATCATAGGCAAAGACAATCATTTTTGCACAAAGGCTGCTTGTGAGGAGCGCTGTAAACGTAACTGAAATTCATTGGCACTGTATGGCAATACTAGCGGAACCGGGTCCACCTCGCAGCGCTTTCTTTTACTTTATATAGAGCAAAATTGTCCTATGAACATTTATTTTCGAGCTTTTTGTGAAATACCATGCTACGAAAATAGCATATGTATATCGGCCACCTTAGCCACCTTAGCGCAGAGGTTAGCATGTCCGCCCATGATGCTGAACACCTGAGATCGAATCCTGGCTAGGCCTACAAAAAAATTTTCAGCGGTGGTTTTCCTCTCCTAATGCTGGCAACATTTGTGAGGTATGATGCCATGTAAAACTTCTCTCCAAAGAGGTTTCGCACTGCGGCACGCGTTCGGACTCGGCTATAAAAAGGAGGCCCCTCATCATTGAGCTTAAACTTGAATCGGACTGCATTCATTGATAGGTGAGAAGTTTGCCCCTGTTCCTTAGTGGAATGTTCATGGGTAAAATTTGCAAATATCGCTTGACTAACAGTATAACATTATAAAAGTCTTTTTCTGAATCCTATATGATCTTTATTGGTCTATGAATTCGCTTCGTCTTTATTTCAGCCCGATATTGTCATGATGTCCAAATTAGGGGTGTTTTCGGGGGTGAGGTGGTCTCCTAGACGCTTAGCCCTGAAAAATTACCATCATAGTGCTCTTCTCTCAAATATCATTCATTTAAACGCCATTTTGCCATTGGTTTAAGGTTAGTTTATGGTATGAGGTTTCCTCAAACACTTGGCCCCAAAATTTATACTCCTTGGATGGTGTTTTGGAAAAGGGGCGGTGCCCCAAATATATGGTCCCACAGTTGGATATTATATTCGTATTCTATTCCCAAATACCTTTATTTCATCCCCATATTGCGATGGTCAGTAAATAATTGCTGTTTGTGGGGTGTTTTGGGGAAGGGGTAGACCCCCAGAAAATTTGTTTCGAAAGTGGGTATCAATTTGGTGCTCTACTCCCCAATACCTTTCATTTGAGCCCCACATTGACGTGGTCGGTAAAAATGCCCGATTTAGAGGTGGTTTAAGGGTGTTCGAAGTTTAGAGCGCACAACAGGCCGACTACTGGCTTAGGTGTATGTCCCTAGTGGGGACATACACCACACCAGCCATGGGGCGAATTAATATCCCCTCTTTTCAGCCTAACCCAACTTAACCTAGGGGTGTTTAAGGGAGTAGTGTGGTCCCCCGAACACTTAGCCCTGAAAATATATCAGCCTTGTGCTCTACTCATTTCGCCATTGGTCTCAAAATTGTATATGAAATACGTTTTCTAATCTCAAATACCTTTCATTTAAACCCCTTATTGCAAAAGTCAGCAAATATGACCGATTTGGGGTATGGGCCCTAAAAACTATCAACATCAAGCTCCACTGCCTTGAAGGCCCAAATGGTCTTGGTGGGCAAATACGTCCTATTTGGGGGTTACTATGGTGGTGGGACGTCCCCTAGACAGTTGGCCCCGAATGTTGATATCAGATTAGTGAACTTCTCCCAAATACCTTTCATTTGAGCCCCATATTTCCACAGTCGGCAAACATGTCCGTTTTGGGGGGGTGTTTCGGGGGATGAGGCGGCGGCGACTCTCCACTTCTCCTTTGAAATACCTCTAATTTGACCCCATATTGCAATGGCCAGCAAATACGTCCTATATGGGTAGTGTTATGGGGTTGGGGTGGCCCCATAGACACGTTTTTTCCGAATATTGATATCAATTTCGTTCTATACTCCCAAAGACCTTTCAGTTGAGCCCCATATTGCTATGGTCGAAAATTTGTCCTCTTTGGAGGGTGTTTTTGAAAGCTGCGGCCCCCAAACAATTGGCCCCACATTTGGATTTTTATACTCAAATACCTTTTATTTAAGCCCCATATTGCCATGGACTGTAAATAAGTCCTGTTTGGTGGTGTTCTGGGGAAGGGGTGGACCCCCAGAAACTTGGTCCCATATTTAGATATCAGATTTGTATTCTACTCGTAAATACCCTTCATTTGAGTCCCATATTGCCACGGTCGGTAAATATGTCTGATTTAGGGTTGTTTTGGGGGTTGGAGTGGTCCCCCGAAACATTTGGTCGACGGGCCGTAGGCTCGAAATGCGACCTGAATCCGAATATAGTCCACTGGCTACACAGGACCGTGATTAGACCTATGCTATATTACCTCATACAAAATTTCAGCCAAATCAGATGTGAATTGCGCCCTCTATTGGCTCAAGAAGTCAAGATCCAACATCGATTTATATGACAGCTATACCCGATTATGAGCCGATTTGAATCATACTTAACACAGTTGCTGGAAGTGATACCAAAACACTACGTGCAAAATTTCAGTCAAATCGGACTAGAATTGCGCCCTCTAGAGGCTCAAGAAGTCAAGTACCAAGATCGGTTTATATGGCAGCTATATCAAAACATTGACCGATTTGCACCATATTTAACAAAGTTGTTGGAAGTGATACCAAAACACCACGTGCCAAATTTCAGGCAAATCGGACGGAGAAGTGCGTCCTCTAGCGGATCAAGAAGTCAAGATCCATGATCGGTTTATATGGCAGCTATATCAAAACGTGGACCGATATGGCCCATTTACAATCCCAACCAACCTACACTAACCAGAAGTATTTGTGCAAAATTGCAAGTGGCTAGACGGGCAGATGCACAGACGGACGGTAGGACAGACGGACGGACATGGCTAGATCGACTTAACATGACATAGCGATCAAGAATATATATATACTATATGGGCTCTCAGACGCATATTTCGAGGTGTTACATACAGATTGACGAAATTAGTATACCCCCATCCTATGGTGGAGGGTATAAAGGTAAAGGCGTGATAAGTTCGGCCGAGCTATATCTGGTTATAGACCTATTTGGACCGTACTTGGAACATTTGAGAGTCATAACAAGAACACCACATGCAATTTCAACCAAATCGGATAAAAACCGCGGCTTGTAAGGGCTCGAAAAGTCAAATCGGGAGATCGGTTTATAGGGGAGCTATATCATGTTCTTGACCGATTTCAACCGTAGTTGGCATAGTTGCTGGAAGTCCTAACAGAACCCTGTGTGCAAAGCTTCAGCCAAATCGGATGAAAAATGCTGCTCCCAGGGGCTCAAGAAGTCAAATAGAGAGATCGGTTTTTATGGGAGCTGTATGAGGTTTATGACCGATTTAAACCGTAATTGGCACAGTTATTGGAAGTCACATCAAAACACTGTGTGCAAAATTTCAGCCAAATCGGATGACAATTGAGGCTTCCAGGGGTTCAAGAAGTTAAATCGGGAGATCGGTTTATATGGGAGCCATATCAGGTTATAGACAGATTTGGACCGTACTTGAGACAGTTTTTGGATGGATGGATGGATGTTATATCAGAACAATGTGTGCAAAGTTTCATCCGAATCGGATGCAAATTGAGGCTTCCAGGGGCTTAAGAAGTCAAATCGGGAGATCGGTTTATATGGAAGCTATATCAGGTTATAAACAGATTTTGACCGTACTCGGCACAGTTGTTGGAAGTCGTAACAAAACACAATGTGCTCAATTTCAGCCAAATCGGATGAAAATTAAAGCTTCCAGGGGCTCAAGAAGTCAAATCGGCAGATATATGGAAGCTATATCCAAATCTGAACCGATATGGCCCATTTGCCATCCCCAATGGCCTACATCAATACTAAGTATCTGTGCAAAATTTCAAGCGGCTGGCTTTACGAGTTCGACCGCTATCGTGATTTTCAAAGACGGGCGGATGGAAATGGCTAGATTGAATCAGAATGTCGAGACGATCAAGAATATATATTGGGTTGCCCAAAAAGTAATTGCGGATTTTTTAAAAGAAAGTAAATGCATTTTTAATCAAACTTATTAACACTTTTTTTCTAAAGCAAGCTAAAAGTAACAGCGTCACAGAGTCACAGAGTCACAAGCTGTGAAAAAATTTGTCAACGCCGACTATATGAAAAATCCGCAATTACTTTTTGGGCAACCCAATACTTTATGGGGTCCTAGATCAATATTTCGAGGTGTTACAAACAGAATGTCGAAATTAGTATCTTCCCGATCCTATGGTGTAATCAAAAGATAATGGCCTGTTCAAAAACCTTAATGTGTACAAAAATGTGTGGGGAGATTTTTTGAACGCTTATGTATGAACCTGGTTGTTTTAAGTTTTGTATAGTTTGCTGGGGCATTTGACAGGCACAACTTTTATGCGAGTTATGCAAGTTCGCATATTGAGCGACACCCACTTCTGTGATTCTAAACAGTATACAAGAATTTTCAATCAGTTGCAGTTAATGCTTCATTTAATCACGAAATCGCTACCCCAAAATATTTTTTTTTTTTGGTATTTCCCAGGAAGTACCGGAAAAAAATCAAAATTTTAGTATCACTTAAAATCTAACAGTGTTCAATGCACACACCCACACACCCATTTACACATTAAAAACCTGTACTTTCTCGCCTTTCACTTCATCAACTGATATGACAAATTGCCTTTTTAATTTTTCGTTTGTCTAAACAATTGAACAAATGAATGAATGAATTTTATGTTTAAATTTTTAAAATAAATACCACTTGAGTATCGATGTGTTTTGATGTTAAATTTTTTTTTTTTTTATTTAATTCATTTTTATTAATGCTTTCTATCTTAGTATAGATATTTACATTATTATCGACATTATTTTGTATATTATAATTACTAATGGTGCCAACCCAGTGGTTGGCCCACGTATAAAATTTATTTATGCATCATTAAAGTGGAGTTAAAAATTTACAGTAGGTCTTGCGGTGCTTTTCTTTTGAGCCGCTTAAATGTTTCAGTGTTCCTCATCAGGTTTGTTGCTAGTGGGTTTGGATGTTGTTGAATTCTCAATTTATAATTTTGGAGTTGTGACAATACTTCTTCCTGGACAGTTTTTATATTTAATTCCTCGTGTAGTCGCTTATTAGTTATGTAGTATGGTGCACCTGCAATTTTGCGTAATGTTTTTGATTGTAGTTGCTGTAGTAGTTTGATTGTTGTATGTGAAGCGGTTCCCCATAGCTGGATACCGTATGTCCAGATTGGTTTTATAATGCATTTGTATATAAGTATCTTATTTTCTAAGGATAACTTGGAAATTGGTCCAATCAGAAAATTCATTTTTTGTAGTTGTATATCACAAGCTTTTCTTTTTATTTTTATGTGCGTTTTCCAAGTTAGTTTCTTGTCCAAGTATAGTCCCAGATATTTCGCCTCATTCGCCTGCGGGAGTTGGACTTCATTCATTTGAACTGGAGGGCAGTTTCCGTGGTTAAGTGTGAATGTTACGTGTATAGACTTAGTTTCATTTGGTTTTATACGCCAGTGTTTCAGCCACTCGCACAAAGTATTTAGGTAGGTTTGAAGCATATTGCTTGCTATTTGTGGATTTTTATTAACAGCTAGCACAGCGGTGTCATCAGCGAATGTACCCACCACTGCGTTCTCTGTCTGTGGTAGATCAGATGTGAACAAGATATATAAGATTGGGCCCATCACACTCCCCTGTGGTACCCCAGCTCTGACAGATTTTAAATCACTCATTTCATCGGCCTCTTGGACGAAGAACATTCTTTTTTGAATATATGATTTAATTAATAGATAGTAATTTATTGGAAGAAGTTTCCTTGCCTTGTAGAGAAGACCCTCATGCCATACCTTGTCAAAGGCTTGCGAGATGTCTAAAAATGCGGAAGTACAGTACTGCTTTGATTCAAATGCAGAATTTATGGTTTCCACTAATCTGTGGATTTGTTCAGTAGTCCCGTGATTCTTTCTAAATCCGAATTGATGATTTGGTATCAAGTTATTTTCCTCAATTATTGGCATTAGTCTCTTAAGAAATAGAGATTCGAATACCTTTGAAATTATTGGCAGTAGGCTTATTGGTCGATATGATTTGACTTGATCGGATGGTTTTCCAGTTTTCTGGATCATTGTGACTTGGGCAACTTTCCATTGGGGCGGAATGAAGCAGCGCTTTAAACAGGCATTGAATATGAACGTAATGAAGTCAGTACCTTCTTTAGGGAGTTCTTTGAGTATTTTAGGGGTTATTAAGTCATAGCCAGGAGCCTTACCAGGTTTTAGAATCTTTATTGCATGTGAGACTTCGGCTTTTGAAATTTTCTTTATTGGCAGGTCAAGCTGATGAGGTTCATTTAAGAAAGTTTCCAAGCATTTGGGCGGTTCTTCCGAGCTATTTGGGGTGAAAACATCGTATAAATGATTGGCAAATGTGTAGGCTTTTTCTAAGTTGCTTTTTGTCCACGAGTTACCAGACTTTCGAATTGGGTAATTGATTTTTGGCTCATTTTTGAGTTTTTTCGTGATTTTCCATAGAGAATAGTCTGTTGACTTTGTTGGCCCAAGATTTTGGATTTCTTGTTCAATATGGTTATTATCTACGCATTTTAATAACTTTTGCAAATCTGCAGTTGCTTTATTAAGTTTTCGTTTGTTCTCTGGTGATTTTGTTTTTTGCCAACGTTTTTTCGCCTTGCGCTTTTCTTTAACTTTTCTCTGTATAAAGGCAGGGTATTTGTATGATTCTATGAAACTTTTCTTGGGTGTAGAGTTCCATGAAGCGCTCTGTATAGTTTGCACTAGGTGGTCTACGGCGTAAGAAATGTCTTGATCTGATTTTAAAGGTAAATTTTGATGTAATGTTTTGCTGACTAGGTAACGAAAATAATGCCAGTTAGTCTTATTATTGTGAAGTTTACATTTTTGATCTTGGGGTATATGCTGTGCGTGCAATGATAGAAAGACTGGTGTGTGATCAGAAGACAGATCGTGGCTTGAAAAACATTTTTCGGAGCCAGCTGAAATCCCTTTGGAAACGCAGAAATCTATAAGATCTGGGGTTTTATTCAGATCTGACGGCCAATATGTTGGAGAATATGGTGAAATAACCCGAAGATTAAGTTCTTTTATAGCCCAGTATAACTGTCGGCCTTTCGGCGTATTAAGACGTGATCCCCATATTGTGTGCTTGGCATTGTAGTCTCCACAAGCTATGAATTTGCTTCCTAATGTCTTAAAGAAATTAATATAATTTTCTTTTTTGATGGTATGTTTTGGTGGACTATAGATTGATGACACTGTTAAAGGTCCTTGCATGCTTTCTACTATGATGTTTGTTGCCTGAATTATATCGGAGCTGTAGTGGGTTCCTTGGTGATGCTTAATGGATTGCTTTATCAAGATTCCTGAACCACCACGTGCCATTCCAGATGGGTGCATAACGTGGTAAAAATCGTATTGGGGGATACAAAAGTGATGCTTGCTGGTAAAATGTGTCTCTGACACAAGAAGTATGTCTATTTGATTAGAAGACAAAAAGTTTTTCACTTCTAAGGTATGTTGTGCCAGACCGTTGGCATTCCAGAACACTATATTAAGAAAGTTCATTATTAGATTTGTGTTAATTTTGAAGTTAGACTCATAAGAAGGCTTGTCATCTGCTGCATAAGTGTTCCTAAATTGCTTAACATTTCATGTATTTCGGATACTTGCGGATTTCGATCCGTTTGAAGATTTTGTGGCTGAATTTGGGTGTTTTGTTGTGAGGTTTGCGGAAAATCTGTTCTTCTAGCAGCGCTTGAATATGTGGGGTTCGTCGTCAAAGTTCGGGTTTCAGGCTGTTGACTCTCTCTCGTGTTTCTAAGAGAGGGGTAATGTTGGGAGTAAATTTGCTTATAAATTGAACATCCTTTATAATTTGCTGGGTGATTACCATTACATAAGGCGCACTTTACCTCGTCTGCCCAGTTTTTGCGTTCGCATGATTTTGATTCATGGTGTCCAGCACACTTAATGCAGACTGATTTTTTCTTGCAATATGACTTTGTATGGCCGTATTGTTGACAGTTTGAGCATTGAGGGACTATTTTCTTAGGACGCGGAGGCTCAAATCTAATAACGCATGACATAAGTTTTGTTACGGAATATATATCTTTATTGTTGGGCTTGGTGCTCAATTCGACCTCAAACAGAGGAAGCGGAACCTTTGTATAACGACTTCTTATATTCCATATATTTTTGACTTCATGTCCAAGTTGGGAGAGCTCGTTTTTCAAGTCGTCTATATTTGCTGTTGAGTGCATATTTCGCAAGATTACTTTAAATCCCCTTTCAGATTTTGGTTTGTAAGTAAAGAACTCAGTGTTTTTCTTTTCTAGTTCACCAATAATTTTTTTATAAGTTTCGTGGTCTTTTGGCATTATCTTGACCTGTTCATTTCGCAGGGTTTTTATTTCAAATTGGTTTGGAACAGTTTGTTTTAGCATGGATATTAAAGGTTGTATGTTAGCAACCTTCTCAACAAATATAGGCGGAGGTTTGTAAAGAATTTGAGGCGGATTAATAATGGAATAATGAGAGTCTATTTGTGTTTACGTATAAAAATGTTTTGTGGAATAAACCGTAGGTACTATAATAGGAAGTATTAAACAAACATTTTAGAGGTATTTAAATGATATTCAAAGCAGACACACTTTTTTGTTAAAAAATAAAAAAAATCAAAATTTTAAAATCTATTTAAAAAAAATCAAATAACGATGAAAATTTTGTGAATTAGAAGAGAAGATTTGATTATTGGAACGTAAGGGAAGTATATCTAAGAGATATACTTCAGGAAGCTCTACGAGTAACGGCAAAGTGGGCTACCGCAAGTGGTCTATGTATAAATCCGTGGAAGACAGAAATAGTTCTTTTCAGCAGGAGATACAAGTTGCCTACATTACAGAAAACGCAAAATATCTGAGGGTTTTGCTGGACCGGAAATTGAACTTCAAATCTAACATTTTGGAAAGGTGGCAAGAAAGGCCACTCTTGCCCTATACACCTGCTAGAGAGCCAATTTGCAAAAAAGTTGGCGATTTATACGGCGCATTATGCATTGGGTATATACTGCAGTTGTTAGACCTATAATGCTATATGGTGTTGTGGTCTGGTGGACGGCACTTCAAAAGTCCAACTACAGTTCAATACTCAGCGGGATTCAAAAGATGGCTTGTTTGTGCGTCATAGCCGCATTGAGGACAACACCATCTGAAGAAAGGGCAAGAAAGGCAACTATTGGCCTATACACCAAAAAGAGAGCCTTTAGCAAAAGTTGGGGGTGTTTAGACCGCGTGTCATGCATTGGGTACATACTGCAGTTGTCAGACCAATAATGATGTATGGTGTTGCGGTGTGGTGGACGGCGTTTCAATAGTCCACCTACTGTTCAATACTCACCCGCATCCCAATGAGGGCTTGTTTGAGCATCACAGACGCACTGAGGACGACACCAACTGATGCACTGAATTTAATGCAATTGGGTACATACTGCAGTTGTCAGACCTATAATGATATATGGTGTTGCCGTGTGGTGGACGGCGCTTCAATAGTCCACCTACTGCTCAATACTTAACCGAATCCAAAGGGTGGCTTATTTGTGCATCACAGCCGCACTGAGGACGACACCAACTGATGCAATGAATTTAATGCTACATATTTTGGCTCTGGACATTGTGGCTACCCAAATTGCTGCGACTACTGCACCTGTCTCCTTGGGAGGAGAAAATGTTCCAGAAACAGGGGTGTTTTGCTAGACAGAAAATTGAACTTCAAATCCAACATTTTGGAAAGCCAACTCCTGCCCTAAACACCTGCACTAGAGCCATTGGGTAAAGTTGGGGGTTTAGACCACGTGTCATGCATTGGGTACATATTGCACTTGTCATACCTATAATGATATATGGTGTTGCGGTCTGGTGGACGGCGCTTCAATAGTCCACCTACTGCTCAATACTTAACCGGATCCAAAGGATGGCTTCTTTGTGCATCACAGCCGCACTAAGGACGACACCATCTGATGCATTGAATTTAATGCTACATTATATGTCTCTGGACATTGTGGCTAGACAAATTGCTGCGACCACTGCCATGAGGTTAAGGGAGCTTTCTCATTGGTCATGAGGCGGCCACGGACACTATGTTATACTTGATACAATATCCGATGTTCCAGGCACTGTAGATTACTCCCTACCTGAGACGCTTTTTAATAAAATTTACTGTACCACTATTCCTGATTGAACCGATTGGAACTACGATATCCCTGGTAAGAGAAGTTACATAGACTTCTATACGGATGATTCTAAACTAAACGACCAGGTGGGCTTTGGGTGTACTCTAAAAATCTAGAACTGATAATATCAAAGAGGTTACCTGACCACTGCAGTGTGTATCAAGCATAGATCCTTGCATTTAAGGAAGTGGTGGAATGGCTAAGATACAATGCCATTACGACGATTGGCATAAATATCTTCTCAGACATCCAGGCTGCCATTAAATACCTGGAGAAGGTATTTCTGAACACAAAAACCACCTTCGACTGTCGCAGATCTCTCAACGAGATGTCTGAACAGTTTAAAATTCACCTGTTCTGGGTGCCGGGCCACAGAGATATCCCAGAGAATTCTAAAGCAGACGAGCTTGCGAGACTAGGAACCACCTTACACATTCCAGGGAAACTGGAATCTGTGGTTATGCCTCTAGTGTCATTTAAGCTAAGTTTTTTAGATCAGGCCCGAATGGCAACGAATGATAGATAGTTACAAAGAGGGGGCTGTGGCATTCCAAAACTATGTGGCCTTATCTAGACTTGAAGAGGTCTACCGCTTTGATGTCATTGGCTAGAACAGACGTCTCAGTCATTGTGTCCGTCATGATAGGCCACTATCTAATCGGAAAACATGCTGACAGACTAAAGGTTGCCAACAACGACTTTTGCAGAAGCTGTAGGGACATCGAAGAAGAAGAGACTATAGAACACCACCTTCTCTCTGTGTGTCCCGCCGGAAAGGCAGGAAGTTATCCAACGGCTCATCATCTTTCCCGCATGCCCTACACATGCTATCACTTGCCGCTCCGATTTTACATAAGTGAGCTCGTAGTCCTATGTGCCTCGTTATGATACCGAAAGCTATACTGACCTCCTTCTTACTTCCTTTCAGTAATAGCCTCGACTTCTCACGATCTAGATCCCCCCATAGGATTTTCGCCGTCCTACCGAACGTTTCTCTGCTCCACAATGTTGCATGCGCATTCGTCGCCCACTCCCTTAACTCGGACGGCGTCGACCCGAAAGGTTTCGGGTTAACCAAGTTTATTGACGGTAGTTCTCTGGCCTTCACTGCCAAATCGTCTGCCCTTTCATTTCCCCTTACTCTGTTATGGCCCGGCACTCAAACGATGCGGATTTTCCCAACCTCAGAGAAGGCGTTAATCTCCAGAAGTCGTTACATGCAACCTTCAATTTGTCTGCATATTTACTGCTCAGAATGTGATGGTCATGATGGACACAATGACTTAGAGGTATGTTCTAGCCAGCGACAGCAGAGCGGTATACCGTTGCAAGTCTAGATTTGGTTAGTTTGAAAAGAGCGCGCGGATAAAAATTTCATTTCAAGGTTGAGAAGACATAGTGGCCCCATGAAATGAGGCCATGGACATAGAGCTAAGCCAGTAATCGGTTTGTTTTGTGCTTTAAATACTAAATGGTAACCTCGCAAAAGAAATCTAAGTCAGGAATTCCGTGCTATTTACAAAATCCCTAAATGTGTTATGTTCCCACCTAAGTGCCGATGTCAGTTAGTCGCAAAAGCCGGCCATTGAAATACGACATGCCCCAACGTCTCATCATCACTGCTATCATTTGCCGCACCAATTTTGCAAAAGTAAGTTCGTAGTCCTATGTGTCCCGTTAAAATACCGAAAGCTGAAATGACATGACACTGACCGCCTTCTTACTTCCTTTCAGTAATAGCCTCGTCTCCTCACGATCTGGATCCCCCATAGGATTTTCGCCGTCCTACCGAACGTTTCGCTGTTCCACACTGTTGCATGCGCATTCATTGCCTACTCCCTTAACTCGGACTGCGTCGACCCGAAAGGCTTCGGGTTAACCTAGTTTATTGATGATAGTCCTCTAGCCTTCACTGCCAAATCGTCTGCCCTTTAATTTCCCCTTACTTCGTTATAACCCTGCACCCAAACGATGCGGATTTTCCTATCCTCAGAGACGGCTTTAATCTCCTTCTTACACTGCAAGACTGTTCGTAGCATTACCGTCCTGGTTGCTATTGCCCTGATGGCAATTTTAATGCCCGCTAAGATGTCTACACTCGACGTCCTCGCGTTAGCACCACACTACTTCACGCATTCCGTGATCGCCCGGATCTTCGCCTGCAGGACCGTATTATGGTCAGGCAGTCTAAAACAGATCTCAGTCCCTGGGTTCACATTGTATACCCCCAGGATTACTCTGTCCTCTAGCTTTGATCCATTCGTTTAACATGATCTTCCAGATGGCAATACTAAGGTTCCGTCAATCCAAGACTGTGCTGATGGCAGCAGTGCCTAGCACTTGACTTCAAGGTTCATCTCAGGTATCCGATCGGAAACCTCTTCCCTTCCTTCAAGGTTTCCTTTCGTTGCCTCGATTATACCGCGATGGTATGAGCTTCTCCCATCCTCAACCCATTCACCCATCGCCTTAAGTCTCATAGCCGCAGTGACTGCCTCGCACTTAATCTGTATATCAATGGGTCGGATATCTTGAATAATCTCCAGTGCCCCAGTCGGCGTAGTCCACATCGCTCCGCCTATGCCAAGACAACATGTTCTCTGAACCTATTGTATGGTCCTTATGTTGCACTTTTTCACCATAGCAGTTCACCAAACTACTGAGCCAAAGTAAGTATTGGTCTAATTACGCTGCTATAGAGCCGTTGAACTTTTTTTGGATTCAGGCCCCTTTTTGATTTTATGCCCGTCTACATTGTAGCCAACATCTGTGAGCCTTCTCAGTACGCTCCTGAATGTAACATTTCCAATTCAGTTTCCTGTCCAAGATCACACCTAAGTATTTGCCTTTGTCAGATATCGAAATCGTCTTCTTGAGGAAGCGTGGTGCGTTAAATTGGCCCACCTTTGTCATCCTCGTGACGAAGGCATATTTCAGTCTTCTCTGGGATGACATTGAGACCTCTGGGTCTAGGCCAGTCATATGCCATAAGGAAGACCCTTTCGGCCCTTCTGCATAGCTCGTTGGGATCCTTACCCCTTAGAAGTATTATAACATCGTCAGCATAGCAGAAGGGTTCAAATCCCACCTCAGTAAGCATAGGAGTGGCGATAAAATGCCTCTGTGGTATGGGATGGACCGCCTTCTCCCATATCTTTATGTCATGGAACCCCCAAATGTATTCACTTGTGCCTTTGCATATGGTTTTGCCAGTCTCTAAGGATCCAATTCACCTGTTACTGGTCTTAGAATTGGTTTAGAGTGTCGGTTCGCACTTTGTTAAACGCCCCCTCGATATGAATGCATATCGCCAATGTCTTGCGCCATAGCGTCTTGCAACCGAAGGATTCTTCTTTTGTATCCACAACCTCGTGCGGGGCGGTCTCCACCCACCTTCGCTTGACTTAGGCATGCGGTTTGTATTTGAGCAGTTCAAACATAGGATAGGCATAGGTATAGGCATAGGCATAGGCATAGGCATAGGCATAGGCATAGGCATAGGCATAGGCATAGGCATAGGCATGGGCATAGGCATAGGCATAGGCATAGGCATAGGCATAGGCATAGGCATAGGCATAGGCATAGGCATAGGCATAGGCATAGGCATAGGCATAGGCATAGGCATAGGCATAGGCATAGGCATAGGCATAGGCATAGGCATAGGCATAGGCATAGGCATAGGCATAGGCATAGGCATAGGCATAGGCATAGGCATAGGCATAGGCATAGGCATAGGCATAGGCATAGGCATAGGCATAGGCATAGGCATAGGCATAGGCATAGGCATAGGCATAGGCATAGGCATAGGCATAGGCATAGGCATAGGCATGGGCATAGGCATAGGCATAGGCATAGGCATAGGCATAGGCATAGGCATAGGCATAGGCATAGGCATAGGCATAGGCATAGGCATAGGCATAGGCATAGGCATAGCCATAGGTATAGGCATAGACATAGGCATATCTACATCACCTTTGCACATTCCAGCGACAATTATCGCATGTTTCAAAGTGTTACAAACTTTATAACCAAGTGTATTTTCAATATTCCCACATCCTTTTGCCGATACACATACACACATGTACGCGTATATGGAAAGGAAGTATAATCGAAATATTTATACATTTTTATCATAACATCAGACAAAACGGTGTTTATTTAAACACCACCAAAAAAGAAATCTCAAAAAAAAAAGAAAAAATCTGAAAATTCCGGTCAATGCACAAGACGAGAATATATAAATTAAAATATTACGATGCTACGCAGTTGCGTTTGTGCTAATACAAACAAAAATGGGAATCATACACCAATTCAAAGGGGCGGAAGATGGGCGAGGGTAGCCAGATGTATCTTTTACCATTGCCATTGTCATTTATCATTTCAAGTGAAATACGTGTCGATCAAAAGCATCCGCAGCATATAAAAAACCAATTTTTATTAACTTTTCTATGAAATGATGATGAGGCAGGCCCATCCATGAAGGCATGAGAGTGGCAAGTGAGCTGGTAGTTCGAAGTGGGAAATTAATGAAAAATAATTATAAGCGTGCTAAGTTCGGCAAGGCTGAATCTTATATACCCTCCACCGTGGAGAACAGTTCTTTGGCCGGTATCTTTTTATAGTTAAACCCGCTGAACCGGCCCGCTCCTCTGTAACTATATATCATTTATTTGAACCCCATATTGGCATTGGCCTCGAAATCAGATATCAAATTTGTTTTCCAATCTCAAAAACCTTTCATTTAAACCCCTTATTGCAAAAGTCAGCAAATATGTCCGGTTTGAGGTATGGGCCCCAAAAACTATCAATTGCGGGCTCCACTGTCTTGAAGACCCAAATTGTCTTGGTGAGCAAATAGGTCCTATTTGGGGGTTGCTATGGTGGTGGGAAGTCCCCTAGACAGTTGGTCCCGAATGTTGTGGCACCGTTTCGTTGTAACCACATGATATGCAAGTCAAGCTCTTGCAATTTGGGCAAAAAAAGTAGGATATCATCTCACGGCAGGGCTTACGATTCGCATCATCTTTGAAGAAGTACAGTCCAATGATGCCACCAGCTTATAAACCGCACCAAACTGTGACTTATTCTCGATGCATTGGTAGCTCTTGCAATGCTTCTGGCTGATCTTTACTCCAAAATCGACAATTCTACTTATTTATGTACCCATTGAGTAAAAAATGAGTTTCGTCCATAACGTGGAAATAGCGCGCGATGAACTTTTCTAACAGAGCACAAATTTTGATAATAAAATTCAATGATTTGCAAGCGTTGTTCGTTGAAGTTGTTTGAAAGTGCAACAAAACACGTGAGTTGTTCAAACCATTGTTTCCAAAAAGATAATAGTTAAAAAATGAGCCTTTACTTTATGAAGTCTTAGATCAATATTTCGATGTGATACAAATGGAATAGCAAAGTTAATATACCATCATCCTATGGTGAAGGGTATAAAAACGTCTCAAATCTTTTAAACCTTAAAAAACGCAGCCATCAAAGTCAGTGCAGAATAAATGGTACATGTTCAGGCAACAACAACAACAACGTCTAGGCACAAAAATTCAATATAAGCCACAATAACAACAACAACAGGAACACCAGCCATAGCCGCAATAATAAAAAAAAAATAATAAAAACAAAAGCCTGAGCCAGAGCAAAAGCAAATAGCCAAGATACCGCAACCACAGAGCGGCTACAATATCGGCCATCGAAACATCAATAAAACATCAACAATTGTTTAAACAGTTGCTGTGTGTAGAGCGGGAGTCAGTTAGTTGGTTGGTCGAATAGGTCGGTTCGTCGCTTGATCGCATCGAATCAAATTGAATCGACGACTAAATCCCAAACTCAATCGTTTTATACCAACCTCCATACCATACATGTGAATGTATGGGTGGTTGTATGTGCCTACATTGACCTCTGGAGACTGACACCGCATCTCCCACACAATAAACACTTGTGTACACACAAACATACACACAGAAACAAACATGCACTGAACTTACCTCACCGAGGCGTTTGTTCTTTCATTTATTCATACGGGTTTTTCTTTTAGGGACACACACACACACACGGAGGGTAAACACAAATTCGCTTAAGCAAATAAGCGAATCGTAGGGTGGTTGTCAAGGTGATATTTGTCAAATTCATCAACATTGGTATATCGTCAGAGAATTTGTTTAAAATTTAATTTTCCAGGAAATTATTTCATCAAAAAATTTCATTGCAAAACAGTTTGAGAAACATTTTTCCTCGAATTAAGTTTTTGTACCCACCACCGTAGGATAGGGGGTATATTCATTTAGTCATTTCGTTTGCAACACATCGATATATCAATTTCCGACCCTACAAAGTATATATATTTCGGATCGTCGCAAAATTCTAAGACGATTAAACGATGTCCGTGGGTCTGTCTGTCTATCCGTCTGACCGTTTGTCCGTCCGTCTGTTGTAATCGCTATACAGCCTTTAAAAATTGAGATATTGAGCTGAAATTTGGCTTAGATACGTCTTTTTGATGCACGCTGTTTAAGTTCTTGAACGGGCCAAATCGGACTATATTTAGATATAGCCGCCATATAGACTGATCTGCCGATAAAGGGTCTGAAGCCCATAAAAGCTTTATTTATTATCCGATTTCGTTGAAATCCGAAACAGAAGGTTATTTTAAGCTTCCTGACGTCTGACCTTAATATGGGTTAAATCGGACTATATTTAGGTATAGCTGCCATATAGACCGATCTCCAGATAAAGGGTCTCAAGCCCAAAAAAGCTTTTTTTTTAACCGATTGCGCTGAAATTTTAAACAGTGAGTAGTTTTAGTCCTCCTAACATAGAACCTAAATATGGTCCATATCGGACTATATTTATATATAGCTGCCATATATACCGATCTGCCGATTAAGTGTCTGAAGCCAATAAAAGCTTAATTTATTACCCGATTTCGCTGAAATTTGAAACATTGAGTAATTTTACAACTCTTAATATAGAACCCAAATAGTTCAGATCGGACTATATTTAGATATAGCTGCCATATAGACCGATCTCCCGATTAAGGGTCAGAAGCCCATAAAGGCTTTATTGTTTTATCGGATTGCGCTGAAATTTGAAACAATAGAAGGTTTTACACCTCCTAACATGGGACCCAAATATTGTCCAGATCGGACTTTATATAGATATAGCTGCCATATAGACCGATCTCCCGATTAAGGATCTGAAGCCCATAAAAGCTTTATTTTTTAACCGATTGTGCTGAAATTTGAAACAGTGGGCTATTTTAAGCCTCCTAACATAAGACCCAAATTTGGTTCAGATCGGACTATATTTAGATATAGCCGCCATATAGACCTATCTGGCGATAAAGGGTCTGAAGCCCATAAAAGCTTTATTTATTATCCGATTTCGCTGAAATCCGGAACAGAGGGTTATTTTAATCTTCCTGACATCTGACCTTAATATGGGTTACATCGGACTATATTTAGATATAGCTGCCATATAGACCGATCCCCAGATAAACTGTCCAAAGCCCATAAATGCTTTATTTTTTAACCGATTTCGCTGAAATTTTAAACATTGAGTAATTTTAAACCTCTTAACATAGGACCCAAATATGGTTCAGATCGGACTATATTTTGATACCTCTGCCATATAGACCGATCTACCGATTAAGGGTCTAAAGCCCAAAAAAAGCTTTATTTTTTAACCGAGTTCGCTTAAATTTGAAACATTGAAGAATTTAACGCCTCCTAACATAGGACCCAAATGTGGTTCAGATCGGACTAAATTTAGATATTGCTGCCATATATACCGATCTGTCGATAAAGGGTCTGAAGGCCATAAAAGCTTTATTTATTACCCGATTTCGCTGAAATTTGAAACAGAGGTTAATCGTAAGCCTCCTGATATCTAACCGAAATATGGATCAAATCGGACTATATATAGGTATATCTGCCATATAGACCGATCCCCTGATAAAGGGTCTAAAGCCCATAAATGCTTTATTTTTTAACAGATTTCGCTGAAATTTTAAACATTGAGTAACTTTAAACCTCTTAACATAGGACCCAAATATGGTTCAGATCGGACTATATTTTGATATAGCTCCCATATAGACCGATCTCCCGATTGAGGGTCTGAAGTCCATAAATGCTTTATTTTTCATCCAATTTCGCTGAAATTTGAAGCAGTGAGTAAGTTAAGGCCTCCCAATAACCGACCCAAATGAGGTTCAGATCGGACTATATTTAGATATAGCTGCCATATATACCGATCTGTCGAAAAAGGGTCTGAAGCTCATAAAAGCTTTATTTAACACCCGATTTCGGTCAAATTTGAAACACAGGGGTATCGTAAGCCTGCTGATATCTCACCGAAATATGGATCAAATCGGACTATATATAGGTATAGCTGCCATATAGACCGATCCCCAGATAAAGGGTCCAAAGCCCATAAATGCTTTATTTTTTAACCGATTTCGCTGAAATTTTAAACATTGAGTAGTTTTACACCACTTAACATAGGACCCAAATTTGGTTCAGATCGGACTATATTTTGATATAGCTCCCATATAGACCGATCTCCCGATTGAGGGTCTGAAGTCCATAAATGCTTTATTTTTCATCCAATTTCGCTGAAATTTGAAGCAGTGAGTAAGTTAAGGCCTCCCAATAACCGACCCAAATGAGGTTCAGATCGGACTATATTTAGATATAGCTGCCATATATACCGATCTGTCGAAAAAGGGTCTGAAGCTCATAAAAGCTTTATTTAACACCCGATTTCGGTCAAATTTGAAACACAGGGGTATCGTAAGCCTGCTGATATCTCACCGAAATATGGATCAAATCGGACTATATATAGGTATAGCTGCCATATAGACCGATCCCCAGATAAAGGGTCCAAAGCCCATAAATGCTTTATTTTTTAACCGATTTCGCTGAAATTTTAAACATTGAGTAGTTTTACACCACTTAACATAGGACCCAAATTTGGTTCAGATCGGACTATATTTTGATACCTCTGCCATATAGACCGATCTCCCGATTAAGGGTCTGAAGTCCATAAATGCTTTATTTTTCATGCAATTTCGCTGAAATATGAAGCAGTGAGTAACTTAAGGCCTCCCAATAACCGACCCAAATATGGTTCAGATCGGACTATATTTTGATACCTCTGCCATATAGACCGATCTCCCGATAAAGGGTCTGAAGCCCACAAAAGCTTTATTTATTACCCGATTTTGCTGAAATTTGAAACAGTGAGTAGTTTTAGACCTCCCAACATTCGCCTCAAATATGGTTCAGATCGGACTATATTTAGGTATGGCTGCCATATAGACCGATCTCCAGATAAAGGGTCTAAAGCCCAAAAAAGGTTTATTTTTTAACCGATTTCGCTGACATTTGAAACAGTGAGTAGTTTTAGGGCTTCTAACATAGGACCCAAATATGGTCCATATCGGGCTTTATTTATATATAGCTGCCATATATACCGATCTGCCGATAAAGGGTCTGAAGCCCATAAAAACTCTATTTATTTTCCGATTTCGCTGAAATTTTAAACAGTGAGTTGTCTTAGTTCTCCCTACATCCGTCCCATATATGGTTCAAATCGGACTATATTTAGATATGGCTGCCATATAGACCGATCTCCCGATAAAGGGCCTGAAGCCCATAAATGCTTTATTTTTTAACAGATTTCGCTAAAATTTGAAACAATGAATAGTTTTAGGCCTCGCAACATACCACCTAAATATGGTTCGGATCGGACATTATTTAAATATAGCTGTCATATAGACCGATGTGCCGATTAAGGGTCTGAAGCTCATAAAAGTTTTATTTATTACCAGATTTTTTTGAAATTTGAAACAAATAATTGAAGAGGGACTTAGACTTATTAGACCACTCCATATCCGTGCAGGCTAAGTCAAAATTTGGTTCGGATTATTAGTGCCCAAGGTTCGGATCAGGTGCCCAAAAGCCTTACACAATTCACAGTTTCAAATTTCAAAGAAATTCGGGCAATAAACCTCCGCCGTATATATTGGAGAACAATTTACAGATAACATAATCATAGTCGGATTTTTTATTCGGCATAGCCGTAGTAACAAAATGAAAATTTAGCTTTCATGTAAATTGAAATTGAAATGAACTCATCTTTTTTAGCTTTGTACATAGAAGCTAATCAAAATTCCTCATAAAAACTTCCATTGTGGAGGGGTATTTTCTTAACTTTCCCTCCAACAACAAGAACAAGAAAAAAATGCGCTGGCCACCAACTTTGCTCCGCAGGCTGAACTGGCAAAATAAACACACAATATTTGCTTGAAAAATATTATTTTTATTCAAATTTGCCGCCAACAATAACAAAACCCATATTTCTTTTCACGCTGACACAAAACGTAAAGAATCTGCTGCTAATGTTGCTCCATTGGCAGCATTCACAGCTTACCATGGCGGCCATGGAGTGTCATGGAGGCGAGCAACAATCATTGGTCGCAACATGAGTTTGCCGATTTTCGGTGGAGACAAATATTTGAACATTTGTTACGCAGACCCAGCCATCCAAAGCACCACCACAACAAGGCGGGCTGCCACTTTGACTAATGACTCAAATTAAAACAAATCTGCATCAAAAGTTTTTTGTTTTTGTACCATAAGAGTGAGTGCTTAGTAGGTGACCCGGGCAGTGGCATGGGGTTGAGAGAAAGTAGGAAAGAGCTACTTTTCTATTTGTGATCCTGTTTCTGTTGATGTGCTATGCTTCAATATTTGCCCATTGAATAGCATCCGGCAAAGCAAACAGTATGCCGACTACCCATTCACCCACCACCCATCGCTCACTTAACGCAGACACCATGAGTGCGAATTACGCGCTAAATGAAGACATTTCATCTGCACTGTTAGCTGAGTATGTACGTCATGCTGGGTGCGATACTTGAGCTGTTCCATTCATGAATCTATTTAGTATTAGATGTGCTTACTTAATAATACCACTTGAGTTGATTACAGTGGGTATCATAGAACATCAATAGTATTGGAAAAGTTTTGCCATGATATCGTAGCGCAGTGCTAAGCATGTCCGCTTATAAAGCTGAACACCGGGGTTCGAATTCTGGTGAGAACATAAAAAAACAAGTTAAAAGGCGAAAAGTTCGGCCGGGTCGAACTTTGGATACCCACCACCTCGGGTATATATGCAAACCACCTTTCGTTTTAATCCGGCGAGAAACAAAAATTGCTGTCCCAAATTTCGGCGAAATTGCACAATAAATGCGCCTTTTATGGGCCCAAGACCTTAAATCGAGAGATCGGTTAACACGGCAGCTATATCCAAATCTAAACCGATCTGGCCCAAATTGAAGATGGATTTCGAGTGGCTTAACACAACTCACTGTCCCAAATTTCGGCGACATCGAACAATAAATGCACCTTTTATGGGCCCAAGACCTTTAAACGAGGGATCGGTCTATATGGCAGCTATATCTACATCTAAGCCGATCTGGGCCAAATTGAAGAATAAAATCGTTGGGCTTAGCACAACTCACTGTCCCAAATTTCGGCGACATCGGACAACAAATTCGCCTTTAAGGGCCCCAAGACCTTTAATCGAGAAGTCGGTCTATATGGCAGCTATATCCAAATCTGAACAGAACTGGGCAAATTGAAGAAAAATGTCGATGGGCCTAAAACCACTCACTATTCCAAATTTCGGCGACATCGGACAATAAATGCGCATTTTATGGGTCCAAGACCTTAAATCAAGAGATCGGTCTATATGGCAGCTATATCTAAATTTGGACCGATCTGGGCCAAATGGCAGAAAAATGTCGAAGAGGCCATCACAACTCACTGTCTTAGATTTCGACGAAATCGGTCAATAAATTCACTTTTTATGGTCCTTAAATCGAAAGATCGGTCTATATGGCAGATATATCCAAATCTTGACCAATCTGGGCCAAATTGCAGAAATATGTCGAGGGGCCTTACAAAACTCACTGTCTTAGATTTCGACCAAATCGGACAATAAATGCATTTTTTATGAGCCCAAAACCCTATATCGAGAGATCGGCCTATATGGCAGATATATCCAAATCTGGACCGATCTGGGTCAAAGTGCTAAAGGATGTCGAGGGGCCTTACACAACCCACTGTCCCAAACTTCGGCGACATCGAGCAATAAATGCGCCCTTTATGGGTCCAATACCTTTAACCCAGAGATCGGTCTATATGGCAGCTATATTCAAATCTAGACCGATCTGAGCCAAATTGCAGACAGATGTCAAAGGGCTTAACACAACTCACTGTCCCAAATTTTGGCAAAATCGGACAATAAATGGGATTTTTATGAGCCCAAAACCTTAAATCGCGAGATCGGTCTATATGGCAGCTATATTCAAATCTAGACCGATCTGAGCCAAATTAGGGAACGATATCAAAGGGCCAAATACAACTCACTGTCCCAAATTTAGGCAACATCGGACAATAAATGCGCCTTAAATGGGCCCAAAATCTTAAATCGAGAGATCGGTCTATATGACAGCTATATCCAAATCTGCCCCGATCGGGGCCAAATTGAAAAAGGATGTCGAAGGGCCTAACACAACTCACCGTCCCAAATTTTGGCAAAATTGGACAATAAATGCGTCCTTTACGGGCCTAAGACCCTAAATCGGCGGATCGGTCTATATGGCAGCTATATCCATCTCTGGGCCGATCTGGGTCAAATTGAAGTAGTATGTCGAGTGGCCTAACACAACTCACTGTCCCAAATTTTAGCAAATTCGGATAATAAATGTGGCTTTTATGGGCCGAAGACCTTAAATCGGCGTACCGGTCTATATGGGGGCTATATCAAGATATAGTCCGATATGGCCCATCTTCGAACCTAACCTGCCTATGGACAAAAAAAAAGGATCTGTGTAAAATTTCAGCTCAATATCTCTATTTTTGAAGACTGCAGCGTGATTTCAACAGACAGACGGACGGACATGGCTAGATCGTCTTAGAATTTTACGACGATCAAGAATATATACCGTACAGGGTCGGAAGTGGATATTTTGATGTGTTGCAAACGGAATGAAAAAATGAATATACCCCCATTCTTCGGTGGTGGGTATAAAAATATTCAGCGGCGATTATTCCCTCTTTATACTGGGGACATTCGCAGGTTCTACAATATGTTATACAACATCTTCTCAGCAAAGAGGTGTCGCCCTGTGGCACGCCTTTCGGACTCGGCTTAAAGAGGAGTCCCCTTATCATTGAGCTTCAACATCACAGCATTGATATGCGAGACGTTTGCTTCTGTTCCTCAATGGAATGTTCATGGCAAATTTGCATTTTTTTTTATACCCTCAAACATAGGATGGGAGTATGCCAATTTCGTCATTCCATTTGTAACACCTCGAAATATTCGTTAAAGACCCCTGAAGGTATTTTTAAATCGATCTTGGATCTTGATCGATCTTGGATCTTGATCGATCTTGGATCTAAATCGATCTTGGATCTAAGATAAGTCTTGCGCCACTAGAGGGGGCAATTCTTATTCGATTTTGCTGACATTTTGCACGTGGCGTTTGAATTCCAATAACTTTGCCAAGTATGATACAAATCGGTCCATAACCTGATATAGCTGCCATATAAACCGATCTGAGATCTTGGCTTCTTGAGCCTCTAGGGCGCACAACATTTGCTGGAAATAATCTTCAAACATTGTATTACATTAAGATTTTATGCCTTTTTCTGAATTTTTTGTGATTTTTTTTTGAAAAACTTTTCTATAGCTCTTAAAAAATCACCCTTTACATAAAAATCAATTGTTTGTCGGTTTGTTCTATACAGACTCAAAAACGGCTGAACTGATTATCTTGCAAATTTTACAGATTGTATTGGTTGGTCTAAAAAGAAACATAGGCTATATAATTTTTTGATATCGGAAGGGGAGCGGACCTTCCCCCTTATGGCAAAAACACCACCCAAAATCAAAAGTGGACCGATCGGGACAATATGGGTATCAAATGAAAGGTATTGGAGAGTAGAATACGAATATGGTGTAAAAGGTATTGAAGACTAGAAAACGAATACATTATCAAAATTTCGGTCCATGTACCAAGCGGGCAGCTTCAACCCCAAAACAGACATATTCGATCTTCATGTCAATATGGGACTCAAATGAAAAGTATTTGGCAGTATATTACAAATATGGTATAAAAAATTAGGTCCGAGTTATGGCAGGTCCCCAAACCCCAAATACCCCCAAATGGGTATATTAGCCGATCATGGCTATATGGGAACTCCAATGACAAGTATTTGGGCGTAGATTACGAATATGACATTAAAATTGGCGTTTAAGTATAGGTGGCGCTTTTCCTTCCAAAAAAAATTAAATAGTTTAATTAACCCGTTATGACAATATGGGACTCAAATGAAAGGTATTTGAGAGTAGAAAACGAATTTGATATCCAATTTTGGAGCAAGTGTTTGGTGGTACGCCCCCTAAAGCATTCCCTAAACTGAACTTCCTTTCCGACTATGGCAATATGGAGCTCAAATTAAAGGTATTTGGGAGTAAAGAACGAATTTGATATCTATTTTCTGGGCAAAGTGCCTGTGGCCGCCCCAGCTCCAAACACACACTCCAAACGTTTCATATTTACCGACCATGGCAATATGGAGCTCAAATTAAAGGAATTTGGGAGAAGAGCACCAATATAATATCCACATTGGCGCGAAATATCTGAAAGGCCGTACCAGCATCCCCAAACAGGACTTATTTCCTGACGTGACCGTAGAGAGTAGAATACGAATATGGTATAAAAATTTGGTTGTAAGTACCCATAGGGCCGCCCCAAACCCCAAAACTTCCCCAAACAGACAAAGTTTTTTTTTTTTTTTTTTTTTTTTTTTTTTTTTTTTTTTTTTTTTTTTTTTTTTTTTTTTTTTTTTTTTTGAGAGCATTCATGTCAATATGGGGCTCAAATGTAAGGTGTTCAGGAGTAGAGCTTCTATAAAAATCAGCTATACAACAAAAGTTCCACTGTACACCTGGCACAAAAATATTTGTGTCTGCTTTCGTATGCATTCATTAATAATTATTTTCTTTTTTTTTAATCGAAATACTTGCGTCTCATTTTTGCAAAAACATAGCGCTCTTCCTCAACACGGGCAATAATAAACAAAAATGCCACGATAATACCACAAATGTTTTTGGCCTCTTCCAAAGCAAAAAAAGACACATTGTTTGGTTTGAACATACCTAACAGGCAATTAAAATTTATGCTAATGACGCGATGACAATACGCTAAAAACTAATAAGCCAAAGGTTCTTTGCTATTGATATAAAAGAAACGTGTGAGCCATATCTGAATTTAAATTTTGATTAGGTTGAGTGAAATGCATGGGGATGTTAGATGTTTATACATAAAACTCAAGTATTTGAGATTCGTACTCTACTCATTTGTGGAGGCCACCGTAGCGCTGAGGTTTGCATGTCCGCCTATGACGCTGAACGCTTGGGTTCGAAACCTGGCGGGAACATCAGAATTTTTTTTCAGTTGTAGTTATCCGCTCCTGATGCTGGCAACATTTGTGAGGAACTTTGCCAGGTAAAAACTTTTTCCCAAAGAGGTATCACTGCGGCACGCCGTTCGGATTCGGCTATAAAAAGGCGGCCCCTTATCATTGAGTTTAATCTGAAATCGGACAGCACTCAGTGATATGGGAGAAGTTTGTCCCTGTGCCATAATGTAATGTCCATGGCAAATTGACATTACTATACTCATTTGAGACCAATGCTCTAGCGAACTTCCTTTGGTATCACATTAGTAGTCTACTTCCTAAGAACTTTCATTTAAGTCCCTCATTGTACTGATGGCCAACCATGTCCATTTAAACAGATTTTTGAGGGCAGTCCTATTAACATTTGGCATCGATTTTAGATATTACTCGCAGACCAGTATTAGACCAGTACTCTACTTTCAAAGACCTTTCATTTGACACCCATATTGTAATGATTGCTTAACATGTCCATTTGCAAGGTTTTTTTGGTGGGGCCTTCCCCCTTTTTTTGGTGGGGCCTTGAGATCCAAAAATGTTAATGTCAATAGAGAACAAACAAACAACAACACCTTTTGTGTATAAGACTAACCGAACTGGGCCAGCTCCGCTGCGCCTTCTTTAACTCTCTAATTTGTTTTTAGGGTGGAAACACTTCGCCATGAATGTGGATATCGAATTCACGCCACTGTAGCCTATGTCCTCATATGACGCTGGACGCCAGCGATCCTGCCTAGAAAATCGTACAAAATTTTAAACGGTGGTTATCCCCTCTTAATGCTGGCGACATTTGCAAGGTACCATAGCATGCACTGTTATGTACAAAATTTTCCCCAAAGAGGTGTTGCACTGCGGCACGCCGTTCGGACTCGGCTATAAAAAAGGTTCCTTATCATGGAATCTAAGCTTGAATCGGAAAACACTTATTAATGCGTGAGAAGTTTGCCCCCGCTCGGTTCCTAATCAATTTACTCTACTCCCAAATGCCTTTCTTTTGAGCCCTATATTACCGTGTTGGTAAATATTTCCTGTTTAGGGGGTATTTCGGGGGCGTTCACTTAAAGTAAATAAAAGAATCGTGCTCTACTTCAGAAACATTTCATATGAATCCCATAATGGCATGATGGGTAAATATGTTGTGTTTGAGGGTGGGGTGGACCCTACGGTCCTTGTCCATAAAATGAATATCGATTTCCCGAAAATCAATTAATTTCCATCCCAAATAGCTTTTATATATAAGGGAGGTATTTTTGGTTGGGGGCTTCCCAATCACATGGCTCTATATTGTCGTGATTGGTCTATATTTCCATTTGGCAGGTTTTGGGCGGCCCCCGCGGCATACGACCCCAAAATAGAAACCATGTTTTGTTTTTGGTGACTGTGAGAGTGCAAGAAAATTTCGAACCAATCACATTACCAATCTCGGAGATCTGGTATTTTTGAAAATTTGGGTAAGGGGAAGTGTTTTTAAGGGGAGACATTTCGTGCTCCCCTCCCAAATCCCTTTAATTTGAGCCCCTTATTGCCATGATTGGTAAGTATGAAGCATTTGGAGGTTATTTTGGGGCTGGGGAGCCCACCGTCACTTTGCCCTGAAAATAGATATCAATTTCATTCTTTACTCTCAAATACCGTTGAAAAATTGAAGTTCAGTTTTGGGGATGATTTAGGGCGGCCCTCAAACACTTGGCTCCAAAATTGTATATCAAATTCGTTTTCTACTCTCCAATACTTTGCATTTGAATCCCATATTGCCATAATGGGTCAATTAACCTATTCGAAGTATTTTTAGGAGCAAAAGCACCCAGCTAAATTTGAACGCAATTTTAAATGTCATATCCATAATCTACTACCAAGTATTTTTCATTTGAACCCGTTATAGCCATGGTCGGCTGATATGCCCATTTGGGGGTATTTGGAGTTGGGGCGACCTCCCATTACTAGGACCTATTTTCGTATGCCATATTTGTAATCTACTGCCGAATACTTTTCATTGGAGTTCCATATTGATAGACAACTTCGAATATAACTGTTTAGAGCAGTTTTGGGATTGGGGCGGCTAGCTGGGAACTTGCACCCAAAATTTAATACGATATTCGTTTTCCAGCCTCCAATACCTTTCATTTGATACCCATATTGTGCCTGTCAGTCCACTATTGGGTTTGGGTGCCGTTTTTGTTTTGAAGGGGAGAGCCCGCCACCATCCGATATATAAAAATTTTATAACCTATGTTTCCTTCCACAAAATCCTACACAATATAAGAAAATTGTAAGAAAATCTTTTCAGCCGTTTTTGATTCTACGAAACAAACAAACAAACCGAGTCTCATATAGTCATCATGGGTCATATGCCCATTTGGGGCATTTTTGGGGGGTGGGGGGACCGCTCCACTTCTTTCTGATTTTATATGCCAGATTCGTAACCTACTCCCGAATACCTTTCTGATGAGCGCCATATTGAAATTGACGTTCAATTTGTCTGCTTTTAGAAGTTTTGGTGCTAGGGCTACTTCCTGGGTACTTGAACCCAATTTTTAATACCATATTCGAATTCTACTCTTTAATGCCTTTCATTTGACATCCATATTGTCCTTATCGGTCAAATTTTGATTTTGGGTGGTGTTTTTGTGGTAACGGGGGAGGTTACGTCCCCTTCCAATATCAACAATCCCTACACTTCTATCTGATTTTATATGCCAGATTCGAAATCTACTCCCGAGTACCTTTCTGATGAGCCCCATATTGATATGGACGTTCAATTCGTCTGCTTTTAGAAGTTTTGGGGCTAGGGCGACTTCCTGGGTACTTGGACCCAATTTTTAATATCATATTCGTATTCTACTCTTCAATGCCCTTCATTTGATATCCCTATTGTCCTTATCGGTCAACTTTTGATTTTGGGTGGTGTTTTTGGGGTAACGGGGGAGGTTACGTCCCCTTCCAATATCAACGAAATCTACACCCGAATACATTTCATTTGAGCCCCATATTGATAAGGACGTTCAATTTGTCTGCTTTGATTTTGGGTGGTGTTTTTGGGGTAACGGGGGAGGCCCCGCCCCCTTTCGATGTCAACAAATTACATAGCCTATTCCTTCTTCCTGACTATATTCGTATTCTACTCCCAAATACCTTTCATTTGAGTCCCATATTGTTATGCTCGTCCAATAAACCTATTCTAGGATGTTTTGGGATTGGGACAGGCCCCCAGTTACTTGAACCCAATTTTTAATATGAAATTCGTACTCTACTCCTGAATACCTTTTATTTGAGTCCCATATTGTCCCGATTGGTACACTTTTATTTTTGAGTAAAACTTTTGGGGTAAGGGGAGGGTCCGCTCCCCTTAACGATATCACAAAAATTATATAGCCTATGTTTTCCTCCAGACCAACCTACACAATCTGTGAAAATTTCAAGATAATCGGTTCAGCTGTTTTTGAGTCTATACGGAACAAACAAACAAATCGTCAATTCATTATACCCCACACCACCACTGTGGTACAGGGTATTCTAGATTTGTGCATTTGTTTGCAACGCCAGGAAGGAGAAGAGCTAGACCTATTAAATTATAAGTATACCGATCGACTCAGAATCACTTTCTGTTTCGATTTAGCCATGTCCGTCTGTCCGTCTGTGAGTCCATGTATTTTTGTCATCAAAATGCAGGTCTTATTTGTTTTCCAATCATCACGAAATTTTGCTCGTAACAATTTTTTGGCTCAAGGACGAACGCTATTGATTTTGGTAAAAATCGGTTCAGATTTAGATATAGCTCCCATATATATGTATCGCCCGATTTGTACTTAAATGGCCGAAGTAACTACAATTTTCAACCGATCTGATCCAAATGTTGATCAGCACGGGTTGTTTTCTTGCTGATCTTAACATAAAGACAAAATTTTATTAAAATCGGTTCAGATTTAGATATAGCTCCCAAATATATGTATAGCCCGATTTGCACTTAAATGGCCGTAGTAGCTTCAATTTTCAACCGATCTGCACAAAATTTGGCTCGAACTGGTTTGTTGCCGATTTTAACATATCTGAAAAATGTCATCAAAATCGGTTCAGATTAAGATATATCTCCCATATATATTTATCGCCCGATTTGCACTTAAATGGCCGTCGTAGCTACAATTTTCAACTGATCTGCACAAAATTCGGCATGGATTGTTTTCTTACCAATCTTAACATATGTGCAAAATTTCATCAAAATCGGTTCAGATTTAGATATAGCTCCCATTTATATGTATTGCCCGATTTGCACTTAAAAGGCCCCAGTAGCTACAATTTTCATCCGATCTGCACAAAATTTGGCATGGATTGTTTTGTTACCGATCTTAACATATATTCAAAATTTCATAAAAGTCGGTTCAGATTTAGATATATCTCCCATATATATGTATCGCCCCATCTGCACTTAAATGGCCGCAGTAGATACAATTTTCAACCGATCTGCACAAAATTCGGCATGGATTGTTTTGTTACAGATCTTAACATATATGCAAAATTTCATCAAAGTCGGTTCAGATTTAGATATAGCTCCCATATATATGTATTGCCCGATTTGCACTTAAAAGGCCGCAGTATCTACAATTTTCAACCGATCTGCACAAAACTTGGCATGGATTGTTTTGTTAGCAATCTTAACATATATTCAAAATTTCATCAAAGTCGGTTCAGTTTTAGATATAGCTCTCATATATATGTATCGCCCGATTTGCACTTAAATAGGCGTAATAGCTACAATTTTCAACCGATCTACACAAATTTTGGAACGGATTGTTTTGTTACTAATCTTAACATATGTGCTAGATTTCATCAAAATCGGTTCAGTTATGGATATAGCTCCAATATATATGTATCGCCCGACTTACACTTATAAGGCTGTAATAAACACAATTTGTAACCGATCTGCACAAAATTTGGCACGGATTGTTTTGTTACTAATCTTAACATATGTGCGAGATTTCATTAAAATCGGTTCAGATTTGGATGTAGCTCCCATACATATTTATCGGCAGATTTTGCACTTATATGGCCATAGTAACAACAATTTTCAAACGATCTGTTTAATAGTCGGATCAGATATATATATAGCTCTCATATACATATATATTCATATATATTGCCCGAATTTATAATTGTAGGGTATGTGTTGGGTATTATATAGTCGGCTCCGCCCGACTTTGCCTTTCCTTACTGGTTATATATTAAATAGATTTTCCTCAATATTATTTATTTTTCTCTTGAGGAGTGTTTAAATCAGACCACCACTTTTTAATTCCATCTCCTCCACTGCCACTGTATTGTTAATAGAACAATTATGAAAATAACATTACGTCAATAAAAATTATAACTATCAGATGTCCTTGTTTATGGCAGAGTTGACAATGCTTAGGGCTATCGGTGATGACCATGTTCCTGGTTTTACCGGACAGAATTTTGCCACTTATCAGCACCGCCATTATTCAAGCAAGTGGTTGGGCTTGTAACAACTAATTATCGTATTGGCATTAATTTATTACCCTCTGATAATTATTTATAGCTCATGCAAACTAATAACTCATTTAGTTTGTTAATGTATGAGTGTGTGTGTTTGTTTGTACAAGGCTTTAGTTGCTTTAAGCCATTGGCTAGCTGCATGTATATTCGAGGCAAAAATATTCTCTTTATACGCCGAAGCTAAAATAAGTAAAAAATTATAATGTTCGAAGGATAGCATGTCCGCCTATAACGGCGAACGCCTAGAAGAAAATTTTCAGCGGCGGTTATTCACTTACGTATGAACCACGAGCTGTATGACGACGATAGCATAGTTACAAGCATCAAAATATAACTGCTGCGTTGGCTAGGTCATGTTGTCAGAATGGATGAAGAAGCTTCAGCAAAGAAGTCTTCTGAAGGCAAACACAGTGGTACACGCAAACCGGGAAGACCAAAAGTCCGATGGAAAGATCAAGTGGTGGGAGACACCTCGAAACTTGGTGTCAGAGATTTTAGAATGAGCGCAGAAGATCGAGGCGCTTGGAACGCTACGTTCTACGTTCGGCTAGTGGAACAAATATTCTGTCATAGCCAATTAAAGTATAGTAAGTTATTCCCTTACAAATGCTGGCGACATTTGTTATGTATCAGCCATATTAAAACTTCTCCAGCAAGTGGTGTCTCTAAGCGGCACGCCCTTCGGACTCGGCAAAAAATTAGGTCCCATAACATTAGGCTAAAAACTTGGTCCGATATAGATAGTATTTGGTAAAGATATGGAGGATTGGAACTCACTGTTCCAAATTTAAAAAAAATGCGCCTTTTATCGGGACATAGGTCTACATGATGATGCTAAGGGTTGCTGTGACCCCCGAGCGCCGCTCTCAGTGTTTTCATCGAGCCTAGTGTCAAGGTAATGCTAAGTAATGCACGCAAATATTTCGGTCGTAGATCGTGGACATACCAACAAGACTTGGCACTGTCGCATAAAGCACAAGTAGGCCAAGAATGGCTTAAATCAAACTTAATTTTTCGCCAGATGCAAATCCGACGAATTTTTATATTTGCGTCCCTTTATAGATAAGAAAGGCAATAACAGTTGAAAAGACATTAAGTTCGACCCAGGTCAAAATTAAAAACCCGAATTTCGACAAAATCCGTTAAAAATGCATCTTTTATGAGCCTGTTACTGCCAAATATGGTCCAGTTAAGATCATACCTGCACGGATGTCGGGATCAATATTTAGTGGCTTAAGACCTGAAATTGGGAGAATTGTTTATATGGGAGCTATATCAGGTAATACAACAATTTGAACCTTACTTCAGTCAAACAGGTCAAATATATTGGCTCAAGTCATGAAATCGGGTGATTAGTTTATATGGAAGCTATATTAGGTTATAGACCAATTTGAACCGTACTTGACGCGGCTGATGAAAGTCGAAACAGAAAAAAAAACATCCAAATCGGACAAAATTATTGCTTCCAGGGGTCAAATGTCAAATCGGGAGAACGGTCTATACGGAAGCTAAACTCTATACGGAAGCTAAACTCTATACGGAAGCTAAACAGGTTATAGACCAATTTAAAAATCAGAAGTAAAGGGTGATTTTTTAGCTATTATCTTTTTGGCAACAGCTGACGCACGTTTCGCGTTTTGTTGACCGTCAAGCATCTTCAGTTTGGTCTATAATTTGTGGATTTTATTATCAGAATGCTTACTCTGTTAAGAGAGTTCTGAACCGGTATAGCCCATTTGCAATCCCTAACGACCTACATCAGTCAGAAGGAAAGGGTGATTTTTTAGCTATTATCTTTTTGGCAACATTGGTTTGAACAGCTCACGCACGTTTCGTGTTTTGTTTCACTGTCAAGCATCTTCAGTTTGGTCTATAATTAGTGAATTTTATTATCAGAATGCTTGCTCTGTTAAGAGAGTTCTTCTTCTTCACCGACGAAGCTCATTTTTAGCTCAATGGGCTATGTACCCAATAGGCAGAATTGTTGATTTTGGAGTGAAGATCAGCCAGAAGCATTGCAAGAGCTACCAATGCATTCAGAAAAAGTGAATGTTTCGTGCGGTTTATGGGCTGGTGGCGTCATTGGATCGTACTTCTTCAAAGATGAATGCAAATCGTAATGTAACTGTGAATGGTGGGCGCTACCGTGATACCCAATTTTTTTTGCCCAGAGTGTAAGAGCTTGACTAGCATGACATGGACAGCACGCGTAACAATGGACTTATTGAGAGGTGAGTTCGGTGAACATTTTATTGCACGTTCCGGACCGGTCAATTGGCCGCCTAGATTTTTTGAGGTGCTAAGTTCAAACTCATGTCTATACAGACAATGCCGCTTCAATTGACGCATTGGAAGAAAACATTAAAGCTTTTAATCGTGAGATACCGGCCGAAACGTTGGAAACAGTATGCCAACATTGGACTAGGCCGAATGGACCATTTCAGGCGCATGAAGCAATCTCCAAACATTAAATTATGTGGACCGTACTATCGATTCAAAGAAAAATTTTATGCATTTTTTTGATTTTTATTTGTTTTTTTTTTTAGAAACTTTCCTATAGATCTTAAAAAAATCACCCTTTTCCGTGCAAAATGTAAAGCACTAAGCTTTACGCGTTCGACAACTATCGTGATGGCGACATACGGAGAGACGGACGGACAGCTACATAATTTTTTGATACTGGTAGGCGGTGGACGCTACTCCTAACCCCATAACACCACTAAAAATTAACTGTGGTACGATTGGGACAATATGATTGCAGTAGAATACAAAACATGTTTCAAAATATGGGGTAAATCTCTAGAGGGCCGTCTGGCCCCTAAAACCCCTCAAGCGGACATATTAACCGATTGGAGCAATATGGGATTTAAATGAGAGGTAATTGGGAGTGGAATACGAATGTGATACTTAAATTCGCCGCCACCTCTCAAGGGGACAGCCCCACCCCACATACTCCCACAAAAGCCCCCTCAAACGGACATGGAAACGAATCGGAATAATGTGGAAGTCAAAATAAAGATTTTGGAGTAGGGTCATCTCTCTCCCATATGTCTTGCAAAGTAGACCGTTTGGAATAACATTTGACTCATATGAAAGATATTTGAGAATAACAGAGTTTGTTATTAAAATTTGAACCCAATGTCATGAATGAACCAACCTTGCAAAAAATTCACTCTCATTTATTAATCCCCCTCCCTTAAAACCACTCCACAGGAGAAGTAGTCTGATCCGTGTTGTATGGGATTCAATAGAAAGATATTCGGTTGGGATTGCAAATGGGCCAAATTGGTCCATGTTTTTAAATAGCTTCCATATAAATCGATCTTGGATCTTGACTTCTTGAGCCAATAGAGCGCGCAATTCTCATCCGATTTGGCTGAAATTGCGCACGAGGTGTTCTGTTATGACTTTCAATAACTGTGCTAAGTATGGCTCAAATCCGTACATTACTTAATATAGCTGCCATATAAACCGATCTTGGGTCTTGACTTGTTGAGCCTCTAGAGGGCGCTGTTCTCGTCCGATTTGATTGCAATTTTGCACGTAGTGTTTTGGTGTCTCTTCCAACAACTGTGTTCAGTATGATTCAAATCGGTTCACAATCTGGTATAGCTGTCATATAAACCGATCTGGGATCTTGACCACTTCAGCCTCTAGAGGGCGCAATTCTCATCCGATTTGGCTGAAATTTCGCATGAGGTGTTTTGTTTTGACTTCCAATAAATGTGTTAAGTATGGCGCAAATCAGTACATAACCTGCTATAGCTGCCTTTTTAACCGATCTGGGATCTTGACTTCTGGAGCCTCTGGAGGGCGCAATTCTCATCAGATTTAGAAGACGGCTTCTCTCATGATCTTCAACATACGTGTCCAATATGATCTGAATGGATTAATAACTTGATACAGCTCCCATATAAACCAATCTCCTCATTTTGCTTCTTGAGCCCCTACAAGGCGCAATTGCTATCCGAATGAACTCAAAATATTACACAACGACTTCTACAATGTTCAGCATTCATTTATGATCCGAATCGGACTATAACTTGATATAGCTCCAATAGCATAACAGTTCTTATTCAATATTCTTTGTTATCCTAAGAAGAGATACCGCGCATAGAACTCGACAAATGCGATCCATGGTGGACGGCAGACAGACGGGCATGGCTAGATCGACTTAAAATGTCATGATGATCAAGAATATACTTTATGGGGTCTCAGACGCATATTTCGAGGTGTTGCAAACAGAATGACGAAATTAGTATACCCCCATCCTATGGTGGAGGGTATGAAAAATGCCCTTCGGTGTTGTGCTCTGAGTCAATTTCTCACTTTCCCACAATTTATCCACCTCTTCCTTAGCATATGGTTAATCCAGTCTCTATGGACCCGGTCCACGTGGTACAGATCTCAGGATTGGATCAGTGTGTCGGTCCACACATTGTTAAAAGCCTCTTCGATGTCAATGCATACCGCCAATGTGCAAGTCTGGTCATCGAAGGATTTTTCATGCACACCCTCGTGCAGGACAATCTCCATTGAGCTTCCCTTGACATAGGCATGCTGTTTGTAAAGGGTGATTTTTTTGAGGTTAGGATTTTCATGCATTATTATTTGACAGATCACGTGGGATTTCAGACATGGTGTCAAAGAGAAAGATGCTCAGTATGCTTTGACATTTCATCATGAATAGACTTACTAACGAGCAACGCTTGCAAATCATTGAATTTTATTACCAAAATCAGTGTTCGGTTCGAAATGTGTTCATTCACCGTAACGTTGCGTCCAACAGCATCTTTGAAAAAATACGGTCCAATGATTCCACCAGCGTACAAACCACACCAAACAGTGCATTTTTCGGGATGCATGGGCAGTTCTTGAACGGCTTCTGGTTGCTCTTCACTCCAAATGCGGCAATTTTGCTTATTTACGTAGCCATTCAACCAGAAATGAGCCTCATCGCTGAACAAAATTTGTCAAAATTTGAACACATTTCGAACCGAACACTGATTTTGGTAATAAAATTCAATGATTTGCAAGCGTTGCTCGTTAGTAAGTCTATTCATGATGAAATGTCAAAGCATACTGAGCATCTTTCTCTTTGACACCATGTCTGAAATCCCACGTGATCTGTCAAATACTAATGCATGAAAATCCTAACCTCAAAATAATCACCCTTTATTTGCTTGTATGTATCATGGCATCCACAATACATTCCATGGATTTGAGTTGAAAGGCCTGTAGTCCTTTGGTGTCGCATAACTTGCCTTGCCGGACCAACTTTAACACTCTTTGATTTGTTTCCTCTAAAATCTACATCAACTACCGTCTATAGTTATGCAATACATCTCTCAATTACCTTAAATTATTTTATGCCCATTTTTTTTTTTTTTAATTTCAGACAAATATTTGGATAAAAAACTATAACGGCTTTTGGAAGGTGCACAAGCATACCAAACTATAATGGTAATTAAATCATTACCAGGAATGTTGATCCAGTTAGCAGTTCAACTTTTATTGAAAGGTAAGTGCAAATTGGGATAATTATTATTTATTTACGGATTCCTTTTTTTTGCAAATATGGATTTTATTTCCACTGTGAATAAAGAACACTCGGCCAATTTTATTCCTCTTAATGTAAGAGAAAACTGTTTTGCATAAATGCAACGGCATGTTCAACATCCAACATTCAACATTCATCATTATCATATTATATAGCAACGAAGCCAGTGTATTGCAAATATATGGCAAATATGCTTTGGGATAAAAAAAAGAGTTTGCATACAATCAATAGTGCTGTTTTTTACTTGCATTTTCAAAATGAGTGAACAAAAAAGTTTGAAAATATTTCGCAATCAATGTTTGTTTAATATCCTTGAATTAAAATGAATTCGTGGCGTTTGTTTCATGGTTAATAGAATGGAATGATAGGGAAAGTAACCCAAAAGTGTTTTTTCATATGCTTATGGTTGACTTAAATATTTGGGGCAGATAAACAATGGGAATTGGCAAAAAAAAAAAGAATAAATAGTAAGTGAGAATTAACAAGTAAAAAGGCGTTATGTTCGGCTGGGCCGAACTTTGGACACCCACCACCTCGGGTACATATGTAAACCTCGTTCCGTCGCAAACCGATGAAAATTGAATATCTAATGCACCCAAATTCAACACGGATATTGAGTGGGGCTAATAAATATAAGTCACTGTTGAATGAGCTTTTTTAAGCTTAAGACCCTTAAAGGGAACATCGGTCTATATGGCAGCTATATCTAAATATAGTCTGATCCGAACCATAATTGGAACGGATGTCGGGAGAACTAAAACTACCCACTGTTTCAAATTTCAGCGAAATCCGATAAAAAATAAAGCTTTTATAGGCCTCAGACCCTTTATCGGCAGATCGGTCTATATGACAGCTATATCTAAATATAGTCTGATCCGAACCATGTTTGGAACGGATGTCGGGAGAACTAAAACTACCCACTGTTTCAAATTTCAGCGAAATCGGATAAAAAATAAAGCTTTTATAGGCTTCAGACCCTTTATCGGGAGATCGGTCTATATGGCAGCTATATCTAAATATAGTCCGATCTGAACCATACTATATTCAGATGTCGGGAGGCTTAAAATAACCCACTGTTTCAAATTTCAGCGAAATCGGGTAATAAATAGGGCTTTTATGGGCATCAGATCCTTTATCGGGAGATCGGTCTATATGGCAGCTATATCTAAATATAGTCCGATCTGAACCATACTAGATTCAGATGTCGGGAGGCTTAAAATAACCAACTGTTTCAAATTTCAGCGAAATTGGGTAATAAATAAAGGTTTTATGGGCTTCAGACCTTTTATCGGGATATCAGTCCATATGGCAGCTATATCTAAATATAGTCCGATCTGAACCATATTTAGGTCAGATGTCAGGAGGCTTAAAATAACCCACTGTTTCAAATTTCAGCGAAATCAGGTAATAAATAGGGCTTTTATGGGCATCAGACCCTTTATCGGGAGATCGGTCTATATGTCAGCTATATCTAAATATAGGTCGATCTGAACCATATTCTGGTCAGATGTTGGCAAGCCTAAAACTACTAACTGTTTTAAATTTCAGCGTAATCGGTTAGAAAATAAAGCTTTTATGGGCTTCAGACCTTTTATCGGGATATCAGTCCATATGGCAGCTATATCTAAATATAGTCCGATCTGAACCATATTTAGGTCAGATGTCAGGAGGCTTAAAATAACCCACTGTTTCAAATTTCAGCGAAATTGGGTAATAAATAAAGCTTTTATCGGCTTCAGACCCTTTATCGGCAGATCGGTCTATATGGCAGCTATATCTAAATATAGTCCGATCTGAACCATACTTAGTTCAGATGTCTGGAGGCTTAAAATAACCAACTGTTTCAAATTTCAGCGAAATCGGACAAAAAATAAAGATTTATACGCCTTTTATGGGCTCCAGACCCTTTATCTGCAGATCGGTCTATATTGCAGCTATATCTAAATATAGTCCGATCTGAACCATACTTAGTTTGGATGTCGGGAGGCTTAAAATTACCAACTGTTTTAAATTTCAGCAAAATCGGATAAAAAATAAAGCTTTTATAGGCTTCAGATCCTTTATCGGCAGATCGGTCTATATGGCAGCTATATCTAAATATAGTCCGATCCAAACCATATTTGAGTGAGATATTGCTAGGCCTAAAACTACTCACTGTTTTAAATTTTACCGAAATCGGATAAAAAACAAAAGCTTTTATGGGCTTCAGAACCCTTATCGGGAGATCGGTCTATATAGCAGCTATATCTAAATATGGACCGATCTGAACCATATTGAGGTCGGATGTTGGTAGGCTTAAAACTACTCACAGCTTCAAATTTCTGTGAAATCGGTTAAAAAATTAAGCTTAAATGGGCTTCAGACCCTTTATCGGCAGATCGGTCTATATGAAAGCTATATCTAGATATGGTTCGATCTGAACCATATTTGGGTCAGATGTTGGTAGGCCTAAAAATACCCACTGTTTTAAATTTCGGCGAAATCGGATAAAAACTAAAGCTTTTATAGGCTTCAGACCCTTTACCGGCATATCGGTCTATATGGCAGATATATCTAAATATAGTCCGATCTAAACCATATTTGGGTCAGTTGTCGGGAAGCCTTAAACTACTCACTGTTTACAATTTCTGCAAAATCGAATGAAAAATGAAGTTTTTTTGGGCATTAGTCCCTTTATCGGAAAATCGGTCTATATAGCGGGTATATCCAAATATAGTCCGATTTGGCCCGTTCAAGAACCTTACCAGCGTGCATCAAAAGCAGCGTATCTGTACCAAATTTCAGTTCAATATCTAAATTTTTTAAGCCCGTAGAGTGATTACAACAGACGGACGGACAGACGGATAGACGGACAGACGGATAGACCGGCAGATGTACAGACACACGGACATCGTTACATCGTCTTAGACTTTTACGACAATCCGAATTTTATATACTTTATAGGGTCGGAAATTGATATTTCGATGTGTTGCAAACGGAATGACTTCATGAATATACCCCCTATCCTACGGTGGTGGGTATAAAAAAAGAATCAAGCCGATGGGACCATAAATGACAAGCCCCCTGGATGGGACTCTGGACCTAGTCCCAAAATTGTTATTCTTACGTAGCTCTTTTCCTTCGTTTACTACTGGGGCGTAAGTAAGAACTGGTCTACACTCCCTCCTCTAGATAACCATCGACCATCCCCGGATTTAGTCCCCATTTCGAGCATATAGCCCGTCTGCACAGTGTCCAACATCTGTGAGCCCTCTCGGTGGTAGTCTTTAGAATGTTGAACTTCCAGTTCAGATTCCTTTCCAAGATCACAACTATTTGAACTTGTCATGGTGCGTTCAAAAATATGGTGCGTCGATTTGGCCTATCTTCGTCTTCTCTGAGTTGAGATTAAGACCCTTAGTTCTCGCCCAGTCGTATGCCATCTTCGTAACCCTTTTATCCCTTCCCTGAAATATGGTTCGATGATTTGGCCTATCTTCGTCTTCTCTGAGTTGAGATTAAGACCCCTAGTTCTCGCCCAGTCGTATGACATCTTCGTGACCCTTTTATCCCTTCCCTGAAATATGGTTCGATGATTTGGCCTATCTTCGTCTTCTCTGAGTTGAGTTTAAGACCCCTAGTTCTCGCCCAGTCGTATGCCGTCTTCGTGACCCTTTATCCCTAAGACGTTTTACAGCATCGTCTGCTTATAAGACAGTTTCAAAAATCCTTGCTCAGTCCAGATGACCAGTTTACTGTCAGCAAAAATGTTCACACCCGACATTTCGCACCTTCTTCACCTTTTTGTCAGTATTATGATGAGGCAGTCGGAAACAGATCTTAGTCTTTGAGTCCTCCAAGCTGTCCTCCAGCTTTGATCCCTCTGTATAGCATGATCTTCCAGATGGCAATACCAAAGTTCTGTCTATCCAAGAAAGTGCCGCGCTAGAACAGTGTCTCACATTCGACCTCAAGTGTCATCCGATCGGAAACCTCTTCCAATTCTTCTTGCTTTCCAATAGACGCCTCGATTATCACACTTTTGAATTGACCTGCTCCTATTACTTTAAGTCTCACAGCCCCATTGCAAATTGAAAATTTTGCCCATAAACATTCCACTACGGAACAGTGATAAACTTCTCACATATCAATGAGTGCAGTCCGATTCAAGTTTAAGCTCAACGATAAGGGGCTCCTTTTTATAGCCGATTCCGAACGGCGTGCCGCAGTGCGACTTCTCTTTGGAGAGAAGTTTTACATGGCATAGTACCTCACACATGTTGCCAGCATTAGGAGGGGAAAACCACCGCTGAAAATTTCTTCTCATGGTCTCGCCAGGATTTGAACCCAGGCGTTCAGCGTCATGCTAACCTCTGCGCTACGGTGGCCTCTCATTGCCTCTCATTAGCTCCCTCATTAATAATCGGAATGTCTTTGGTTCAGATGTCTAGAATTGTCCGCCTTGCCCTAGTAGGTGAGATAGTCATCGCCTCACCTACAGCATTTTTTCTGGACCTGTTTGAATGTCCTAACATTGCAGTTCTTCTACTTCGCCGTCTACCAAACCAGCGAGGCATAAATTAGTTTTGGAATAATATTGTGTGAATCTATAGAGCCAGTAGACAATCCTTGGATAAAAGTTGTCTACACCTGTGAGTCTTCTCAGAAATCTCCTAGATGTGACATTTCAAGCTGAGTTTTCTATCCAATATCACTCCCAAATGTTTGACCTTGTGAGTTACCGAAATTGTTTCATTGGGGAAACGTGGCATTTCGAGTTGGCCCATCTTTCACGTCTTTGTGATCAGGCAGATTTCAGTCTTCTCAGGGTTAATGCAGACGCATGACATCTACAAAACCCTTTCGGCCTTCCTGTATAACACTTTAGAAGTATTAGAATATCGCAGACGATTCCAAACCCCTTCACAGAAGTATTGTGGAAGTATTACAACATCGCAGATGGCTTCAAATCCCCTTTCAATTAGCATCCGTAGTAGGCTATTTATGGTGGTCACTCAAAGCAGTGGCGATAAAATACCTCCCGGCGGCGTGTCCTGCGCAACCTTATCCTTATGAATAAGATGTAGCTCCCAGCTACATCTTATTCATCGTTCCTTAGCATTTTCATTACCCGTCCCTTAAGACTCGGTACACCCGATACAGGCGTAAGGTTTGGATAAATGTGTCGGTCTTCACATTGTTTCAAGCCTTTTAGATGTCAATGCTAACATGGACGCTGTACTGTTCCGCAATGTCGAGAACAATGCGAATTTAAATTGTGTCACTAACTTCAAGTTGAGGTAATCACAGCCATTAAATTGTTTTCCTTAATAATTTAATGAATTTTGTATCAAAAGCTGTGGAATAACTCAAACAAAAGTTCAGTCTTTTTACGCCTCCCTCTTTGTATGGTTTATAAAGGCTGCATAAAGAAACTCCATTTAACAATGCCCTTAAATATATTTCCGTATATATTTCACCCAATGACTGATATATGAGCGATTGGTATAAATATGCATCGAATGTGGTAAATCTTCATCAGAACTCATCTACAGGAAAATCTGTTGCTAAATAACAAAATGAACTTTATTTTCGCTCTACTATTTTTCACAACATTCCTCTTGGCTGTTCAAGGACAATGTGTCAATGCTCCATGTAAGTTACAATTTTGAGTGCCTAGTTCACTTTTAATGCCCAATATTTTTCTCTATAGCTCAACCAAAATGTAAAGGACCACGTAAATTGGGAATTTCAAAACGCGGTTGCCATACAGCGACCAGATGGTGGTACGACACCGCATCAAAATCCTGTAAATCCTTCAAATATCGTGGTTGCGGAGGCAATGACAATCGTTTTTGCACAAAGGATGCCTGTGAAGAGCGTTGCAAGCGTAACTGAGGGAGTGTAGATGTAGCTTAAGCAAGAACTAGACCAATTTAAGTAGTCATTTAAAACTCTAATTGGAGATTTGACATTATTCTTTGATAAGTAAATAAAAGTTTCGTCTTAGAAAAGTTAAAATATTGATTAAAAACATTTTGTTCTAAATATAAGTGCTGCATGCTTCTGAGTATGCTTTTGAAATAGTTTTAAAAATTTCGTCTGGGAGCAAAAAAAATTAAAGTTTTGGAAATCCTTGCGAAAAACACACCATTTTTGTTGGGAAACTATCATTAAGCCCTACACCACCACTGTAATATAGGCTATTACAACTTTGTGCATTAGTTTGAAACGCTAAGAAGGAGTAGAGCTAAACTCATCGATAAGTACACCGATCGGCTTAGAATCACTTCCCGATTCGATTTAGATATGGCTTGTCAGCCTATGTATTCTGGTAATCAAGCTACAGGTCGTTTGTTATCCGACTGTCATAAAATTTTTAAAAAATTCCTTTTTTAGTCCAAGGACGAACTCAATTGATTTTAGAACAAGTAAAAAGGCGTTAAGTTCGGCCGGGCCGAACTTGGGATACCCACCACGTAAACTACCTTCCATCAAAATCCAGTGAAAATTGCATACCTTATGTCCCATAGCAGTTATATCGAAATATATTCCTATTTGGACCAATAAGTACAAGTCATTGTTCATTGTGTATAACAAAATATTGGTCTTTTTAGTAGCTATATCTAAAAATAAACCGATCTGAACCATATACGACACAGATGTCGAAAAGCATAATATAAGTCACTGTGTCAAATTTCAGTGAAATCGGATTATAAATGCGCCTTTTATGGGGCCAAAACTTTAAATCGAAAGATCGCAGCTATATTCAAATTTGCACCGATTTGGGCCAAGTTGCAGAAAAATGTTGAAGAGTCTAACACAACGCACTGTCCCAAATTTCAGCGAAATCGGACAATAAATGGACCTTTTATAACCCTAAAACCGCGAGAGATCGGTCTATATGGCAGCTATATCCAAATCTGGACCGATCTGTACCATATTGCAGAAGTTTGTCAAGGGGCATAACTTAACTCACTGTCCCAAATTTCGGCGACATCGGATAATAAATGCGCCTCTCATGGACCCAAAACCTTAAATCGAGAGTTCGGTCTATATGACAGCTATATTGCAATCTGAACCGATCAGGGTCCAATTGAAGAAAAACGTCGAATGGGGGCGAAATGGGCCTAACACAACTCCCTGTCTTAAATTTCAGCAAAATCGGATAATAAATGTGGCTTTTATGGGCCTAAGACCCTAAATCGGAGGATCGGTCTATATGGCACCTATATCCACATCTGAATCGATCAAGATCAAATTGAAGAAAAATTTCGAAGGGCCTATCACAACTCACTATCCCAAATTTCAGCAAAATCGGATAATGAATGAGGCTTTTATGGGCCTAAGACCCTAAATCGGAGGATCAGTGTATATGGCAGCTATAACCAAATCTGGACCGATCTTGGCCAAATTGACGAAAAATGCCGAAGGGCCTAACACAACTCACTGTCCAAAATTTCATCAAAATTGGATAATAAATGTGGCTTTTATGGACCTAAAACCCTAAATCGGAGGATCGGTATATATGGTAGCTATATCCAAATCTGGACCAATCTAAGCCAAATTGACGAAGGATGTCGAAGGGCCTAACACAACTCACTGTCCTAATTTTCAGCAAAATCGGATAATAAATGTGGCTTTTATGGAGCTAAGACCCTAAATCGGCCGATCGGTCTATATGGGGGCTATATCAAGGCTATATATTTCGATATACTCCATCGTCGAACTTAACCTGCTTATGAATAAACAAGTAAAGGAGTGCTAAGTTCGGCCGGGCCGAATCTTATATACCCTCCACCATGGGTCGCATTTGTCGAGTTTTTTTGCCGGCATCTCTTCTTAGGCAAAAAAGGATATAATAAAAGATTTCCTCTGCTATTAGAGCGATATCAAGATATGGTCCGGTTTAGACCACAATTAAATTACATGTTAGAGAACTTTGTAAAATGTCAGCCAATTCGAATAAGAATTGCTCCCTTTGAAGGCTCAAGAAGTAAAATAGAGCGATCGATTTATATGGGAGCTGTATCGGGCTATAGACCGATTCAGACCATAATAAACACGTATGTTGATGGTCATGAGAGGATCCGTAGTACAAAATTTCAGGCAAATCGGATAATAATTGCGACCTCTAGAGGCTCAAGAAGTCAAGACCCAAGATCGGTTTATATGGCAGCTATATCAGGTTATGAACCGATTTGAACCTTATTTGACACAATTGTTGAAAGTAAGAATAAAATACTTCATGAAAAATTTCTGCCAAATCGGATAGGAATTGCGCCCTCTAGAAGCTCAAGAAGTCAAGTCCCCAGATCTGTTTATATGACAGCTATATCAGGTTATAAACCGATTTGAACCACACTTGGCATAGTTGTTGGATATCATAACAAAACACTTCGTGCAAAATTTCATTCCAATCGGATAAGAATTGCGCAGTCTAGAGGCTCAAGAAGTCAAGACCCAAGATCGGTTTATATGGCAGCTATATCAAAAAATGGACCGATATGGCCCATTTACAATACCAACCGACCTACACTAATAAGAAGTATTTGTGCAAAATTTCAAGCGGCTAGCTTTACTCCTTCGGAAGTCAGCGTGCTTTCGACAGACAGACGGACGGACGGACAGACGAACGGACATGTCAAGATCGACATTAAATGTCGCGCCGATCAAGAATATATATATTTTATGGGGTCTCAGACGAATACTTCGAGTAGTTACAAACAGAATGACGAAATTAGTCATTCTAGAAAATTGAAGAAAACATTGAAGCTTTTAATCGTGAGATAACGGCTGAAATGTGGGAAAGAGTATGGCACAAATGGACTAAGAGGTTGTATCATTTGAGGGGCTGTCACGGTCAACATTTGCATGAAATAATCTTCAAAAACTAAATTATAGGGACCGTACTATCGATTCAAATAAAGATTTCATGTATTTTTCTAAAGTTTATGTGTTTTTTTTTTTTTTTTTTTTTTTTTTTTTTTTTTTTTTTAAACGTTCCTATAGCTCTATGGTCTCTTACGTACAAACCAAGTATGGCGCGATTCGATTTATAGCCTGACATAGCTCCAATAGCATAGCAATTCTTATCCATTATCCTTTGTTTGCTTATGAAGAGATACCGGGCAAAGAACTTGACAAATGCGACCCATGGTGGAGGGTATATAAAATTCGGTTCGGCCGGCTTGCATTTGTTACTTGTTAATTGTTACAATTAAACACCTTACTTTTCTGCAACGAATTGGAAACAAATGTTTTTTTTTTTAAGTTGACTGTGAATATACTCTTCCACATTTCCATTTCGGGTGCTGTTTCTTTTTCATTCCCAGAGTTATTTGCCAAGGGACAATATTTGCTTAACCTGACATATGAACACCTGCTGTGGGAACCGAAACCAGAAACAAAGAAACATGCAATAATAATAAATTAACAAGCCAACATACTGTTGTGACAGTTTAAATCCACATTTAGACAAGCAATGATAGGTCATGCAAGCAAGCTCGGACACACAAAGCTGGAAGATAAGTGACTAAAAATAGATGAAATTTGGGAACAATTGTGGTATGAGCAAAATTCAACCAAGTTTTGGGTACCAAACATGAGAGCACCAAAATCTTTGCATGTTTGAATGTGAAGAAAATGCAATACTATCTCCTACAATCCTAGGCCACTAGTACGAGGAGCTACGCAATTTATTCAGTGAGTGGTGAGCAAGTACGTCCTATTTGGGGGTTGCTAGACGTCCTACCACCATAATGTTGATATCAGATACGTGGTCTACTGCCACATACCTTTAATTTGAGCCCCATATTTCCATAGTCGGCAAACATGACCAGCTTCGGGGGTATTTTGGAGGATGGGCGGCCACTCAGTGAGTTGGCCTTGATAATATATATCGGATTCGTGTTCCACTCTAAAAACCCTTTTATCTGAGCCTCATATTGTAGAAGTCAGCAAATACTTATTATTTGGGTGGTGTTGTGGGGGTGGGGTGGCGCCATAGACACTTTTCCCTAATATTTATATCATATTCGTGCTTTACTCCCAAAGACCTTTCATTTGAGCCCCATATGGCTATGGTCGTAAATTTGTCCCCTTTGGGGGATGTTTTTGGTGAGAGACTGCCCCCCAAACACTTGGTCTTATATTTGGATATCAGATTCGTATTCTACATTCAAATACCTTTCATTTAAGCCCCATATTCCCATGATCAGCAAATACGTCCTGTTTGGGGGTGTTTTGGGGAAGGGGTCCACCCCCCAGAAACGTGGTCCCACATTTGGATATTAGATTCGTATTCTACTCGCAAATACCTTTCATTTGAGTCCCATATTGCCATGGTCGGTAAATATGTCCGATTTAGGGGTGTTTTGGGGGTTGGGGTGGTCCCCCTAACACTTGGTCCGACAATTGGATATCAGATACGTTTTCTTATCCTAAATACCTTTCATTTGAGTTCCATATTGTCGTGA